>NC_051863.1:6216559-6371559 GCF_015732765.1 Culex quinquefasciatus | reverse complement strand
CAATTCCCCATTTTTAACATTTTTTCTTGAAAATCGGTCTGTATTTAGAGCGGAGGCTTTATGCGGCCTTCCAAAATGCACTTAACTGATGTGAAAATGTCCCAGGAATTCAGTAAAAATAACCACTTGCACCGCAAAAATCATCTGAGGTCCATTTAACCCCAATTCCACTAAAAAAGCATTTTTGGCCGTTTTCAAATGTTAGGTCAGATTATAAAAATCTGAAAATATTTTTATCGTAAAGATCAGACAATTTTACATAAGAATGACGATTTGTACTTGAAAGTTTGACACATTTATGTTGATATAGAAATTAAACTAAATAAAAAGATTGAAGAATCACTTTTGGGCCAATTTTCCCAAATGCAGAATAAACTGCCTTTCACATACATTTTATTTTTATCAACATAAATGTGTCAAACTATCAAGTGCAAATCGTCATTCTTATGTAAAATTGTTTGATCTTTATGATGAAAATAATTTCAGATTTTTAAAATCTGACCTAACATTTGAAAACTGTCAAAAAAGCTTTTATAGCGGAATTGGGGTTAAATGGACCTCAGATGATTTTTGCGGTGCAAGTGGTTATTTTTACTGGATTCCTGGGACATTTTCACATAAGTTAAGTGCATTTTGGAAGGCCGCATAAAGCCTCCGTTCTAAATACAGACCGATTTTCAAGAAAAAATGTTAAAAAATGGGGAATTGGGGCAAAATGGACCCTTTGCCGTTTCGTGCGGTGGATGAAACCATAACCAATCGATTTCCCGGATTTTTTTACATTAGAAACAGTATTATTCATACCAGGGAACCAGCCGCGTTCAATTAAGTCCGATTTTGAGTTCCATTTCGCCCACTGTGCACCGGAGCTCGTGTGCAGCGAGGAGAAAATGGGATAAACAGTTTCAAGTGTTGGAAATATTTTCCGGTGGTGGAGTGAACGTGGCTTGATTTTCTTCATCATCTTTAATTGATATTAGTTGAAATATTTCAATTTTATTTAAAAAAATGTAAACAACATTTTGAAAACATTCCGTACATAATACAACATAGACTTATATACAATTTGGAACATGTGCCATTAATTGTTGAATCGTGTTGATCCAACTCCATCCGGCTAAGAGTTACGAGCATTGTTCGATTTTTGAACGGAACTTTTAACCTCCTGTACTGTAAAAGTGTACATTTTTTAAGTAATCGCTTTATTTTCGTAAAGATGTGAAAAAAGAAGGTCTCTGAACACAGAAAATATTTTCGAATATTTAAAATTATTTATCGTCAATATAAAGCACTGAACTCAAAACCGTTTGAGATTTACTTTACTTATTAAATTGTATATTTTTTTAATGAATATTTTTTTTATCAGGTTAATTATTTGTCATTTGGAGAAAATTAGTATTTTCAAAAAAAAAATCAAAATAAATGGCTCAAAATTGCAAAGAATCCAATGACTAATAAATAAGGAAAGTTTTTTTTTCTTTTTTTCCAAGCAGAAGATTTGGTGTTTCCTTCTAAGATATTTTTTTTCATTTTCCCTTAAGGGGTTACATACATAAGCAATTATCTCAGATTTTGGTGAATCGATTTTTTTTTGTATTTTTTAATCCGACTGAAACTTTTTTGTTGCCTCCGGTGTGCCCAAAGAAGCCATGTTGCATCATTGGTTTGTCCATATAATTTTCCTTACAAATTTGGCAGCTGTTCATACAAAAATGATGTATGAAAACACAAAAAACTGTATCTTTTGAAGGAATTTTTTGATCAATTCGGTGTCTTCGGCAAAGTTGTAGGTATGGATATGAACTATAAAATAAAATGTGATTTTTATGTTTAACTTTTTGTCACTAAAACTTGATTTGCAAAAAAACCCCTTTTTATTTTATTTTATTTTCTGATATGTTTTAGGTGACATTAAATGCTTAAATTTCCAGTACGGGTTAAAAAATCTTTGAACGATTTATGAAATTTTTAATCATGACTGTTTTTCAGAAAATCGAAACTTTATTTTTCGGTGTTAAATTAAATTTGAAATTAAAAAGTACTGTAGTGAAATTTGAATAAAGTGCACCGTTTTCAAGTTTCAAGCCATTTTAAGGTATCTTTTTTGAAAACAGTCGCAGTTTTCCATTTTTGAAAAGAAGTGCACGTGTTTGCCCACATTTGAAAAAAATATTTTTGAAAAGCTGAGAAAATTCTCAATATTTTGCTTTTTTGAACATTGTTGATACGACCCTTAGTTTGCTGAGATACTGTCCTGCAAAGGTTTAAAAACAGGAAAATTCATGTTTTCTAAGTCTCACGATCTTTTCGAAAACAATATTTTCAAAAAATTTAAATCAAGACTAACATTTCAAAAGGGCGAATGTTTGGCCCTTTTGAAATGTTAGTCTTAATTTGAAAATTCGTTGCTGACGTATCGATCGAAACATTTTACGAATGATTCATATTTTATAATTCCTCTATAAATCCGGAATTTTAAAATCAGTTTTATTATTATTTCTAATAATCTAATAATTTCTTATAAATTTTTTTTTTTTTATTAAAAAATCCTTAAAATCTAAAATTTCTGGAATTATTTGATTTTTTTTTATATACTTAATGAATTTCTTGAAAGTTGTGTAATTTCTTTAAAACTATGAATTTCTTGAATTTCGTTAATGTCTTGAATGTTAGTTGTAGTTTTTCAGCTGTTGCAAATAATTTACAAAGTTTTTTGTCAAATCAACTGCACGGGTGTATCATGCACTGGAATGTTAAAAAAGTGGCTTGTAAATTCATTTTTCAATTATTACAACCACCCCTCTCCCTTCCCCTTAAAAAAAAACTTAATTTTTTTTAATTTATTTTTTCAGGCTGTTTTTATTTGATTTTATTCTTATACATCGAAAATTTCTACAATTTTTAATTTTTTTTGAGTTAATAAAAAAATATTTAGCCTCAGTTTTTTTTTGGATTTGGTAATTTCTTGTAGTTTTTCAGTTTCTTAATTTCTTAGAAGGGATTGAATTTTCAAGTTATTTGAATCAATTAAATTTTTAAATTTGTGGTCTTTTGTTTTTTTTTAAATTTAAGCGGGTACTGGTGAAATACAAACCACCCTCACCCTAACACCCTAACCTCTTCAAAATTTGCCCTTAAAAATCAAGGAAATAAATATTTTTTTTCCTCTACTTAAAGAATCAATTAAGCATGTTTGGTTTATTCAAAAATCTTTAGAAAAAAAGTGTTTTAAAAATGCATTTTGGAACACTTTTTTCCTTCAAATGTTGTAGGGACCATCCACAAACAACATGGAAACTTTTTTGGAAATCTCATCCCCCCGCCTCTCCTCATTGTAGATTTTTCATATTAAGTATTAATTTTTAACTTATTTTCTATTTTCGTGATTAAAAAACAAATGCCATGAAAAACATATCTAATTTTTTTTAACAAAATCTTAATTATTTGCTTTTTGCTTGTTATTGAATTTTCCCGACTTCAAACTGTTTCAAAGACATACAAAAAGTAAAAAAAAGTGAATAAAAAATTGTTTTTTGGACCTTTTTTGAAAAAAAAAACTGTTACTGCGCATATGCCGCTGCTAGCCGTCAAAAATAAGCGCTTCTGATAAATTTCGCTTGAATTATTGTGCAATATCAAATTATAACTTCCTGTTGAAAATTAAAATTGTAAAAACTGGAAACATGTTTACCAACTTTTGTGCATTCGACTTTGGGTCTTTCGAACTTTGGAATTTTTGCATTAGTGCTATTTATTTTTGTTTCGATAAAAAGTTAAGGTCATTTTTTTTAAATAATTTAAAAGACTAACAAAACATTTATAATTTAAATGTTGAGATTTTGATTTGTCATGGCTTAAGGGGTTACATTCACAAGATTTCTCTATCTGAAGAACATTTTACCGTGTCTAACTATCGTAGTTTTAACTTTATATGTAAATCAGTTCAATGTTTAAATATGGCTTTAAATTTAAATAATACTAAAACCCGTTTTTCATAAAGTAATATTTGGTTATTTGGTTAAAAAATTGCTAGACCTCATCGTTTGACCGTAAACAAAACTTCATATTTGAAAAAAAAAAAACTTAGTCTTTGGTTCTTTTGCATTTAACATAATTAAATTGAAAATCCATTTTGCTGGCGGGCTAAATCTTTCAGTCAATTTGAACCAAATCTTCGTTCGTCAGTCATTTCCCCCTGTTTGGATTGCACTCACCATGCAATCCCAACTGAAGTTTCTGAACTTTTTCCGCTTCAATGAAGCACTACATCCATTTCCCTTCCATCAGTTCATCTCATATCCAACAGCATCCTTCGTGGCAAAGGTCGCCGTTTGCTCCTTCAGAGTTCAGGGTCGTAACCAGAGCGTTTGAAGGGGTAGTTCACCGGATAACGTCCTCGTCCTTCACGTTTTTTGTTTTGTGACCAGTTTTCTCTGTGTAGAAAATGACACGGGAAGACAAGGAAAAACGAGAAAAACAAAAAAAAACGAAAGAGTTTGGCAGCTGAGATTGCGTCAGGACATCGAGAGTGGAAGCTTTCGGAGAGTCGATTATCCTGCGCATGCGTCACGCGGAGAGCGTTACGGGCCGTTACGTTTCGCGCGCGAGAAAGATGGCGGGTGGGCCGAACTTTGACAGTTCTCTCTGCGGGCACGAAGCGCGCCCGAACAGTGTTTCTGTTGCTCTGGGTTGCCTGTACGGGCCGAAGTGGCGGCGGATCTTCGTCGGGAGCTCCCGAGCCCGGTGGCCGTCCGTGTGGAGCCCAGTCAAAGCCAAACGGTGTCCAACGGTGCGGGTGTGTGCTGGCGTTGCTCCTGACGAGTGCTGTAGGTCATGATGCTGTCATGTGCGGCGGAGAGTGTGGCGGCGGTGGTGATCAAAGCAACCCATTCCCAGGAGTAAGCAGTGCCTGCTGCCTCAACGGAGAAATGTTCAGGAAAATACGGCTGGAATGAGTCGGCCTGCTGGGATGTGACGGAAAGTGACAAATATTGGAACAGCTGCAGTGTTTAGGCCTGTAATTTGACCAAGTCACGGTGGAAATTTGAGCACTGGTGCGGGGAAAATCCGCTTGCAAGGAGAAAAAGTGTGGGAAAATGCTCGCGTGCAGGCAGGGCGTTTGTGTGTGTGTGTGTGCTTTGTGAGAGGGTGGGAAATTTTCTGCGGTGGAAATGCTGCAATCGATACCAAACCCAAAAACGGATAAAGGGATTAGCGCTGCAGTTGTGACTGAAATCGAGATTTCACACTTTGACGGCTCGCCACTAGAAGAAGAAGCAGAGCAGTGAGTGCGATTGACAGACAGACTGGCGGCACTGCTGGTGGATCCCGGACGAAGTTTGTGCGAAAAATCATTGAGGAAGGTAAGTAGGCTGTGAGTGGAGGGGTGGACGAGGAGGAGAAAGCGTCGAAAAGAGAAGATTAAACAGGGATTGGTTATCGTGACGTGAGCAACACAGGCAAAAAAAGGAGAAGGACTTGAGGAGTACAGCCTGAAGGGAATGGAGCAGGATTAATGCGGGATGGATCGATTCGAGGAGGCGACTCTGTTTTGGTTTGGCAGCATCGTCGTCGTGTGTGAAGCTGTCCAAGGGCGTTTTTGGACCCGGCCTAACGTGGGGTGGGTTGTGGTAGGAGGCTTTTGATAGGCTGTTGGGGACTTATGATTTTATGATGTTTTTAGCAAAAAAGTAAGAAAAATCAAATTCTGTCGTGATGTTATAAGATTGTCACTTTTTTAAGTTTTTTTAAGATTCTATTCTGTCTGCAATCATTCAACTTATAGTAGTAAAGCTGCTTAGAATAGGGCTGTTATATATTCCATAGTAACTTTTCAATAGCCGCCAATTGCGATCTATTCCACTCACACGCAAAGTGAACTGTCACCAAGTCATGAGCAAAAGGGATAGGCTGTTTGTTTACAATCAAGGTAACACCCTTATGAAAAGTTACTACGGTATACTACTTCCTAGTTTGAAACTAATCTAAAGTGGTCGAAAGCATTAAAGATCAGTCGAGACAGACACCACAGCGGGAAAAATGATTCCATTTCATGGATCAAATTCCTACCCTAATAACAAGTTTCTATGTTAAGTGATTGTAGATAAACCTTTCTTTTGAAATTCGACAGATTTCGCTTGAATGTTATAACCTTTTTTAAGTACTTCATATTTTACTCAAGACGTTTGGATTAAAATTGCCGTTTTGGTTTCAAAATCGAATAGGGAAATGTACCCATTTACGTTCTAAGCTTTTCGACCTATTTTCGTCACTTTTGCAGTTAGCTGCTATTGAAACATCATTTTCAGATTTTTAAGAGTTACTTGATCACTTTTATTTGAGCTATTTATCAATTTGAAAAAGCTTAACACACTATATGAAAGCTAATTAAATATCAGAGTTATGATAAACCGATAATACCAAAATGCGTTTTGAGTAGAAATCCCATTTAACATAAAAGCACAAAAATGAAGTTCTAATTTTAACAAAAGATGAAAAACACGCTCCACACAAAAAACTTTTCAATTGTTCCCGAAGGGGGAAGGGTGGGGGGGATGTCACATTTCCAAAAAAGTGTCCACGTTGTTTATGGATGATCCCTTAATTTGCCAAATTATTTTTCTCAATATTTCATCTCCGCCATTTAAGCTGGGGAAGGCGTGGCTGAATGGTTACGCAGTTCGTTTTGTAAGCGGAAGATTCTGGGTTCGATTCCCATATGTTCCTATCGAGAAATTATGGAAAGAAATTCTGAACACTTGAATATAAACGAAAAACTCATTAGCTCGCTGCGGGGTTCGACCCCCCGTTCTTTGGGTCAGCAGACAAAAATGCTAACCACCAGACCATCGAGGCTTACTTTTTTTTATTTTTTATTAATTTTTAAATATATTTCAGAATGGACACTTTATGAGTTTAAATCACAAGATGAGAGGTTCTAAGTGCAAAATCAGTTTGAGTCCCAGATATTTAAAAATCGTTGCAATATTTTTTTTTATTATTATATTTAAACTATGCTCACAGTTTTCTGCTTTTATAAATTCCAACGTTACTCATTTCCAAAAATGCTTGATGAAAATTTTGACAAGATTTACTCTTTTCAATCACATTTAGTGTTACCAACATTTTTCAATAATATAGATTATTCAATATAATATTTGTTTCATATAATCGGGATCGAAGTATGGAAAAATCATTAGTTCCATACTAACATAAACTAAAAAGGTTCAGAAATAAAAAGCATAAATGTAATCCATTTTTTAGAACTTTAAAATTACTAGCAGATGCGTCAAAGGGCCAATTTACATTATCATTCAAAATGGGTCCGCGGGACATACTTTGGTCACCCCTGATGTAATGTATCGTTGGATAGTTAAAAATCATTTCCGGATCTTTCGTATCTTGGTAAAAAGTGAGGAAGGCATCAACCACATAGGTGGATTAATATAGTTTTTAAAAGAGTTATTGCAAATAGAAAGGGACAACTTTTGGTTTGGTTGAAAACTAGGGTGGTTCACGATTAGGATGATTTTGAAAATCTTACTTTTCAGGGATATTTTTGGGAATTTTTTCGTCTTCTAAAATGTTGTTGGACTTGCCATTTCAAGCAACATTGTCCAAGACACCAAACTTTTATCTCGTAATCTACGCCTTCTACGACTTAATTTATAGAAAGCATCTGAGCAAACTTTCAAAAATCAGTTGTTTGAACGTGGTAATTCAGGGTTAAGTTTTAAAGCTCTAAAATACAAACATATTTATTATTTGACAAGTCCATTTGGACTTAAGGATCTTAAGTTACAGCCATTTTTTTAAAGTAAAAAAGTTGCATCTTCAAAGCATAAATATCTTGAAAAGGCGCTGGCCAAATTTCAAGCGCCAGGTTGCATTCAAAAGAAGAGTTCCAACTCTACAAACGCTGAAAAAATCTCAGAGATGGTATTCATTAAACTCGAGATATCTTCATTTAAAAAAGTCTAATTTTCAAAGGAAAACCATATGGGACCACCCTAACAAAATTCGAAATTTGTCCTAATACATGTTTTCCATACAATTTTTCCCGCTGAATCTGAATCTGCCCTCAGAAATGAGCCAGTGTCAAAAAATCAATTTTTGTTCATATTTTGGGTTTCCATGTAAAAGTATCATGCATATACATAAAAATATGACCAAAAATCGATTTTTATTAGTGGTGTGCAAAACCGCTAATTTATGTGAGTCGCTCATTTTTGTTCGCTCATTTAAATGAGCGGCTCTTTTGAACGGCTCATCCGCTTATTTCGCTCAATGTCAGACAATAAAATGGCAAAAACACGTTAAATTGAACTTTTTTAGATTTTTCCTGGTAACTCTTCATTGCAATTGGATTGTCCAGGATACATTTAGTATGATTTTTGTTAAAAAGTAGTTGTAAAAACAAGCAATAGGGTGGTCCAAATCCGGGCATTGAGCAGGTCGCGCTAAAATGGTCATTTTCGGAAGCTTATAACTTTTCAGCAAAAAATCCTAAAAATATTGTGGGAAAGTTGTTCAAAATTTAATGAAGGTCCTACGTCTGAGAATTAATAAAGATTGGACGTCTATTACGTCCTCCACAGGTAAAAAGTAAAATTTTTGCTTTTCTCCATACATTTTAAAGATTTTTCCGATACAAACTTAAAACGATTAGAGGGAGGGGTTCCTGTGGCCAGAATGAGCTCAAATTTTGAATTTAGCATAATTATGGGTCAATCTTTGATTTCAGGAGGTAGCCCCGAGAAAGCCCGGATTTGGACCACCCGAATATGCAGCCATCTGAACAGATTAGAGATAGTCCATAAAACATAGAAAATCATCAATTTGCTTAATTCTTTTTTTGAAAACTTTTCTAATTTATACGTTTTATGTGAACATTTTAAAGAAAAGGATTGATCTCTGAACGAATATTGCTTTTCCATGAGTAATGAAAAAAAAACAGCGTAGGTTGAAGATAATTGATACTACATAAATATACTCTCAATAACTGTCCATTTGAACAGCAATATAAGTGCCAAACTGGTCAAACTCCCGGCATTCCGATAGCATCTCCCCACGTGGACCAATTTCATACAGTTGTCCGTTTCCGTTATCACCCACATTTTACTGCACTATCTCTCTCCCAACTCGAAAGTGTCAAACGCTCTTATCGCCCTATCACCGCTTGGCAGACCAAAGAAGCACTTTGTTCCGATTTGTGGAATCCGGTTGCACTCGAAAAAAAAAACCCCAGTGACAGCCCCGTGTCTCCTGCAAATTGTAACAAATGGTGGGGGGGCAAAAACGTGTGTGTGTGTGCACCAAAAAGTGCCGATATCAATTTGCGCGCTGCCAACTCTTGCCAACCTGGATCCAACTTTGTTGTTTGCAGCTCTGCAGCCCCTCCCCCCCCCCCTCTTTTGAAGAGATGGGTTTTTCATTTTCCACATTTTCAGCATTTCCCACCCAACAAGGTGGAAATGACAGACTTTTGCCGCCCTCGAACAACGGAAAGCGTTACGTGGGACAAACAAATGCACTTTGATGTGTTCGTCCCGCATTCTTTCGCTCGGTGTGTTTGACAGTTCGTGAAACAATAGAGTGTGACAGTTTTAGACATTTTTAGAGAAACATTTATTAAAAATATTTTTTTGCTGAGTATTTTTTTATTATCTAAAAAAGTTACGACCGAAATAATTTAAATTACACGGTCTCAATAGTTTGTCATTTCAATTTTCTAAATTTCATAAATTGACCACCCTTATGATGCCATCATTGGTGACCCAAGGTGCCATCCCATGTGTGTGTGTGTGCGGAAAAATCTTTTTGCTTGTTTGCAAAGTGCAATCGCGTGCATTTTGACGACTCTTTTCTGGCAATTGTTCAAGTTTGTGCTTCCAGAAAAGAAATAATTCTTAACATTCCAACGCCCAAGGCTCCAAAAAAGTTGGAACGGTAACTTCAACTCAATGGATCTCTGGCATAACTCAACCAATCAAGATGATTCTTCTTTCCAGTAATTTGTTAGGATGTCTAGATGATTCTAGAACTTTGCAGAACTTAATTTGATCAAATCTGTAATTTTTGCGACTAAAAACATCGTTCCAACTTTTTTTTTCGCGTACAAAAAAAATTCGCCAGAAATTCCGCGGAGGCAGTCGTTTTGAAAAAAGGTGGAACGATGTTTTCGGTCGCAGAAATTACAGATTTGATCAAATTAAGTTCTGCAAAGTTCTAGAATCATCTAGACATCCTAGCAAATCACTGGAAAGAAGAATCATCTTGATTGGTTGAGTTATGCCCGAGAACCAGCGAGTTGAAGTTACCGTTCCAACTTTTTTGGGAGGCTTGGGCGTCCGTGTAAGTTGGACATGCGTTGGGCGTTCCAGTGTTAAGAAAAAAGAGGCATTGTGTGTTTGATAAACCGTAGCGCATACCGGGTTTGGTGTTGAATAATATTTATATTTTGTGTACATAAAAATATAAAAGACACATCTTGCAAACTATTCAATGCTTAGTCTGTGAGTTGAACAAGTTTATCCCAAATATTTTTGAGAATTTCTGTATTTTTCTCCAGTTCACGACTGTCAAGAATGCTCAATATTGATAATTACTTCATTTTCATCAAAACGAGCAATGTAACTTGTTAGAGATCTTCAAGTGAATTCTCTCAAACACCACAATAATGGTTTATGTACAGGAAAAAAAGTAAAATTAAAGCGAACCACTTGGCCCTGTGCCTGAAGTGGTTGGCTGAGTTTGAGCTTTCTCAACAAGGTGGTTTTTCCCACCCGCCCAGTCGATGACCAAGCTGAAGGAGAGCTGAAGGAAAACCACCAGCCAAGATAAAAGGATCGTCCCACTTAATCAAGCAAAACAAAGGAATTAGCTTCTGATAGCGTCTGCCGTGTCTGGCCATGGGCAAAGCCTTGGTCAGAAAATGTGTGGAGGGGTGGTGTGGGCTGGAAGAGGTCAAATTATGATGATGAGAAGGCTGGTCGGCTGGCATACAATGCAACATACCTCCAGGCGCCAACAAGGGGAGAGCCCCGAATAAAGAAGAAAAAAAAAACACAGCAAGAAGAAGAAAAGGGGTTCGAGACCCAGTCCAAACTCATCATCGTCATCAGCATCCGAAAGTCTGCCGGGGCGGTTTCCTCGCCTTTGTAAACACAAAAAGGATCCCACACTTCAAATAAGTTTTCCCCTTCCTCCCCCCTTCATGGATCAACGGTGACCGACGGCCATTGAGCACTTTCGGTGAAGTTGATTTATGTAATCTTGGCCGGAGGTTTTCTTCCTGTATTTTTTTTAAATATTTCTTAATTAATTTTATGAAATTACAAGTTTTTTTTACGATCGTCTCAGAACATCAATATGATATTTGCGTCATTTTTTTCTTTCTAAAATTGAAGTTAATCATGTTCTTCATTTTCTTAGTTGTTTTCTCTCAGAGGTTGTAGGGGAGCTATACCCTTTCTCAGCCTATTTCTATTATCGGCCTATCAGCACTTTAATGATGAATTACAGCTTAAAAATAAAGTAGTAAATAGCTCAAATTAAAGTGAGCAAGCAACTCTTCATTGTTGATACATCTGAAAATGTTAGCGGAAAACGGCAAAAGTGATGAGAATTGGTCGAGCGGCTTAGTGTGATTAAAATGGGTATATTTCCCCTACCTTATCTCAAAACTTGTAAGTTCAATCTTCAATATTTTGAAGCAAAATATTCAAAAATTTCCCGTCCTTTTCAGGGAAAAAGAATGTCACTTTTAGATGGAAAAAACTTAAAAACAGTGTCCCTTATCGAGTACTTTGTAATTCAACTTTAAACATAACTTAGGCCGTTGCAAATATTTTTTGAAGTTTATGTCCCTTAACTCTGACCAAAGTCGAGAGACGAAGAAGGGGAAGGGGGCAAAATAAGGCCGTTGCAAATATTTATCAATGTTTATGTCGCCGTTCCCCCTCCCCCCTTTCCCTTTAAACCCGGCCAAAAAAAAAACGGAAATAATAAAAAAAAAAATTCAAATACTTTAAAATAAATATATTATTGAAAATAATAGTCTGATTAACCAAAAACAATTGGCAAAGCATTTTCCTGTATTGATTATCGTCTTTTGCACGTTTGGGTCTATTTAGTTTTTTTTTAATATTTTGTTTGATGCCTCAGTACCTACACTACATCAATGCTCAAATGTTTTGAAAACGTTTTGTATATTTTTATGGCGAAATCAATTTTTAATTAGCTTAACTTGAACTTTTTCAATAAAATCAATCTTGAATTTATAAAAAAAATGATTGAAAATATATATACTTAAAATAGTTTATTCAGAAAAAATTCCGCTGCATTTTTTTCAAATGAAACATTGAAGTTATCCTTAATAGTGGTCAAAGTTTTTAAATCAATACTGTAAAAAATCTTTAAAAAAATACACGGACAATGTGTGTCTCAGCCCAGTGCATGTTTTGAAAATATAAATCATAAGAAAAGTCTATCCTATTGAATTAATGTCACCCCGGTTTACGATACCACTAGAGCATACAATTTCCCAGGGTTACGAAATTCCCGGGAAACGGGAAACTTATAACAAATTTTCCAGGAAATCCCGGGAATTCCCGGGAACTTTCAAATTTATTGAACATTATTCTGATCCTTCCTCTGATGTATGTTTTGCAACAATATTGTATAGAACAGCAACTTTAATGTTCAAAATGAGTGTGAGGATCATTAAATGGCTTGGATGCTTTTATAAAATCATACAATTTTTTAAAAACTACATTTTTTGGTTTTATATGCTATCATTCAGATTGTGTCAAATCTGAAAATATCGTTTGTATTTTTATGTTGAAAATTATTTATCTTTAAATTAAATTTCAAATCAGTGAGTAATATTCATGCTCCATGCTCTACAACCATGAAAATGCTTTTAAATTTGTCACTGTGATCAATTCGAGGGAAAATGTTTAATAATAAAATTGATGCATAAAGTAAAAAAATCATGCAAAAATCCTGTTTTTCATGGCAAATAACTTGTTCTAGAATATGTCTTGCTGGTTTCAGCTCATGAATTTATGAATAAAATCATTGAATAAATCTAAAATGTCTTATGATTTTTAAGGCTGTTGCAAATATTTTTCAAAGTTTGGTCCTCCCAAAAATTAAGGGGCAAAAAAATCTCAATGTAATTTAAAGTGCAATCAGCAGAAAACAATTTAATTTTCAATTATATCAACATGGATCTTGTCCGGATGGTATTAATAATTTATTTTGAAATAATTTATTAACAATGTCTGCAATTAAAATGTTACCAAAAATAAAATAGTTTATTTTTATTCCATTTTTATTTTTTTTGTCGCACAACAAATAAGCAAGATCTATTCCAAAAAAAAATTGTCTGAAATAAACCTGAAATGAATTTGATTTTTGTCTGAATAGTTCTATATGAACAGTAGATTGAAATGAATAAAATCAATTTAGATTCTCTCATTATTATTTTTTTGTAAATTTTCAAATCGTTGGGCCCAAAAAATTAGGATAATGTATATCTCCGCTTGATTTTCTGGAATTCCCGGGAAATTCACATATTTCCCGGGATACGTAAAATATTATTTTCCGGGAATTCCCGGGTTTTTTTCCCGGGATGGAAAATTGGACGCTCTAGATACCATTCGATTGAATTGTTTTTATCGCTCAAATTTGTGGTTGAGTAAAAAATTTCGCCATAGTTTATTAAAAGATTTTTTACAAATAATTCAAAAACTTTCGATGAATGAAATTGGTGATTGAGATCATAGCGTAGCCATATAATAAACAAATATTTATAAAAACGGAAATATCGTATACTTCGCAACATTATTTTGCCTTCGAAAGAAATTCTAAATTAGAAGCAAGATTTCAAAACTAACTAATAGCCTAAAGAAAATAAAGACCAATTGATTTCCTTAACAGGATAAATATTTGGTCTTATTTCTACATAATTTTGCGTTTCTGACTATGTGCACAATTTATTTTCCATTTTATTTGATAGAAACTCTTCTGGTTAATTTTTCTTTATTTTTTGTTTATTAGTTTGAGCATGTTGAAAATAACTGTAAAAACAAAAAGCATAATTTTCGAAAAAAAAAAACTAATCAGAAAGAAAATTTATAGAAAAAAATCAACTTAAAAAAATATATAAGCCATGATGCTGAACCCAATTCGAGAGAGTATCCTAAACGTTTTTTAAACAAATCGTGAAATCTGAAATCTTATCTAGGAAATTGCAAATACGCTTTAAAACATAGGATTTTTTTTACAATTAAGACCGTTGCAAATATTTTTTAAAGTTGATGTCATTTCCCCTTCAAAATCGGTCCGAAAAAAAAAATTCAAAAAACTTCTAAATTGTAATGGAAAAAGAATCTAATGAACTGAAAATTATTTAAAGTGCATTTTCCTGCATTTAAAATCATATTCAGCATATTTGAGATCGATTTTTTTTAATTTTTTTGGGAAATTCCGTTGTACAGTAGGGACCATCCATAAACCACGTGGACACTTTAGGGGGTATGGCGATTGTCCATGCTCCATACAAAAAGATTTTTTTCTGTATGGACAATTGTCCACGAGGGGGTTCAAGATTACCAAAAATTGTCCACGTGGTTTATGAATGGTCCCGTACTGCAAAAAGTTTCTTTTTCGACAAAACAATATTTTGCCAATACTTTGATATTCTGAAAACTAAAGATTCCAAAACATCTGGGCTGTTTTAAAATGCATTTTTTTGCAATTCCGTCGTGAAACAACTTACTTTTCCTGTCAACACTTTTCAAAATAAATGCTGAAAAGTAACACTTTTCAACATTTTTTTGATTTAAACGATTTATTGACAAAATACATGAAAATTTTACTTAAAATTTCACTCAATGGGTGTTTTTCGGATTTGCAAAAAATGTTGTATGGAACTCGTTGCAAAACTTGATTTTTTCAGCACTCGGTGAACCTCGTTGGATAAATGTACGACTCGTGCTGCAAAAATCCTCTTTTTGCAACTTGTTGCATAGACTACTATTAAATACTTTTTTCGTTCAAATGTTGTAACCATGGCTTGTAATTTCATTTTTTTTTTTTCAAAGCTTATGTCAACCCGCCTTAAAGTCGGCCCAACAAGTCAGGGAGGTGATATTTTTCCGATAAACTGCAGTTAACGAATTTAAAGCCTAATCTAATGAAAAAAAAAATGTTTTGCGATTTTTTTTCATAGGACAGGAGTGAAATGCATTGCAAAACAATTTTTTATTCTTATAATAAAATATAAAATTTTAAATTGCTTTTCACATGATTTTGACTTGTAATTTAAAATTTTATATATTTTGTGCTTTTCTTGTTTTCACATCTTTTCCTTCGTGTTTTTTTTCAGACATTTTCAATGACTTGATGTATGCAAAATTGGACACTCTATAGCATTTGAATGAAACTTTAAAATTACAAAACTACTGACAAGTTTTTCATTTTTCCCAATTTTCTGACTTTAGTTGCCGATCAGTTTTTAACACTTTTAGCACTTAAAGTCTAAAAATTTTACAAGAAACCATACATTTTCATGTTTTCCCCAAATGTTTTGCGAACCCCTGCTCCCAAGCAGCTCATCAAGGAGCCGACCACTGCTGCGTTTCTCCTTCATTACCGAACCTAGGGGGCGCCCCCCCCTCCCTTTTGCACCGTCGTCATGCCTTTTCTTTGTTCCTGGCCAAAACCACAAATCTCCCCTGCCGGAGGGAATGAAGCCCAGCCCAAAACACAAAATTAGAACAAAAAGCTCGCTTGTGCGAGATGGGGGAGGTTGAAGGAAAAAAAAAAGAGAGCAGGCATTTTTAATTTTAGGCTCTTTTGTTTTTGCTGCTTTCCCCCGCCACCAAACTGACTCTGAGCTGCATCGGTTGAGGCGACACCCCCGCAACAACAACAACCATCGTCAGAGGGGCGGGTGACGCCATAGCTGGAGGCACCACCAAGTGAGGTAGACCTTCATCCAGACTTTGTCCTGGCGGTAAAGTAATGGGTCCTGTTCAACTTTTTTTTTTTGGGTTGTGTTTTGGCGCTAAGAAAAGGTTCATTTCAAAGTTTGTTCGGAAATGGCCTGGGGCCTTTGAGGCGACGGACGGACATCAACCGGGAAATATCATAAATGAAGGATTGATTAAATGAAACTCTTGGGACGACAATCAACGATGTTTGGAAAATATTTTATTTATGAATGTAAACTAAATTATAATTTAAACCCCGAATCCATTGGATTCCATCACAATTGCTAATTTACGAAAGACATTAATTCCCGCAAACTGCAAAACTGCAAAATCCCTCTGTCCAACTACAATCAGCACGCTGTAAACTCTTCCAGCCAATTGCATCCGTTCGTGGGTGGGTGCAAACGGAAAAGTTTTCCAAATCCATACTTTCATCGAAGGATGCGGAAATCTATTTCCTTTCGCGCCACATCGGATTCATTACCGACCGGGGCTCATCCATCGTTAAGTTATTGACAATGGGATTTGTTCGGAATCGAGCAGAGCGGTAATGAATTTTGTTCGGACGCTTCTCTTTCTTCAATTAGGCGTCGTCGTTTTCCCTGGAGAGAGAACACCCACTCCCTGCCCTCCCCTGCAATTCTATTATTTTGACACACCACCAGAAGCAAGCAAGCAAGAAAAAAAGCTCACCAGTGGGTGGGGTTGTTCGGAGCTTTCGCACGCGGAAGCAGCAGCCCAACGGACCAACTTTTGTAATAAATATTAAATCTTTATATCAATTTTCATCCCTTCCACCCCCTGCCCAAATCGTCAAAGCGATTCGCAAAAAAGTTTCCTATTTTGCACCTCCTCCCTTGGCCACCCCTCCCCCAACAACCAATCTGGCCAGTTTTCAGAGAGAAAAGTTTCAACCCCCTCTTGGTGGGACTCTCGCACGTGGATCAGCCAATAGTTTTCTGTTCTGGGTGTCCTTCGTCCCCTCGCTCTACCGATCTATTTGAAGTTGAATCGTTTTCCTTCTTCTTGGGAAGGTATTCCATGCCAAATTGCAAACTTCAATTAATTATATTGCATTGAAAATAAATTTCAGCCTTTTTTTTATGTTGCCCCGGTTTTGTCAAAACCCAATTATCTGAACATAGTTTTTTTTTCAAGTTATGATTCGTTGCTAAAAGTTGCGTCTTTCAATTACGACATTTTTTGTCTTCACTGAAATTTCAAAATTATCAAAGTATTAGTAAAAAAAAGTTGATTTTCCCTATTTCGTCAATATTTAGTTCTGGTGCGCGGCTTTTTTTTCAAAAAAAAATCATACCTCGGAATCCTGGTAATGAGCTAGTTACTATTAAAAAATGCATAAACAAGAGTAAGCAAAATTTTTTACAAAACTTACGAAATTGCTAATGAAGGGGATTGGAATAAAGATAGCTTAAACCTAGAACAAAGTTTTTCGATCGTTTGGAAAATTAAACTTAGAACTTTCCATTTTTCAGGTTTTTGTTATGTTTTTTGAAATTACAGTCATGCCCCGGATTTGCACGCCTCGGTTTTGATTCGTTAAGCTGCTTCGGCAAGGCACGGCTCAGAGCTTAACTGAAGCACAGAGCTTATGGGATTTTTTTCATGCAAACATCAAAAAATTATAGTTCTTTTTTTTTACAAAAATACGTATTTTTCCATGCAATGCTTCAAAAAAAAAATTGTTATTGAAATATTAGTATTAAATGATCGCAAGGTTTTCATACATTTCCAATGTAATGACAACATTTTTTGAAAATATTAAAAAATTTCTCAAAACTACGTATTTTCAACAAAATACTCAAAATTTTAGTTTTTCAATATGGATATGGTGGGGATTTTCTCGAGATTGGCAATGAAATAACAATCTTTTTGAAAATACAAAAAATCACAAAACTACGTAAAAGTACATTACATTGAAAAAATACAATATTGGTATCAAATGACCGGGATTTTTTCATATACTTCGAATGAAATAACAACATATTTTGAAAATACTCAAAATTTTCATAAAACTACTCATTTTCAAAAAAAATGCTCAAAATTTATGGTTTTTACAATATGGGTAAGGGACCATCCACAAATCACGTGGACACTTTTTTGGAAATCTCAACCCCCTCTCCTCGTTAACAATAACCATACACCACCCCCTTCCTCAAGCGTCTACGTGGTTTATGGATGGTCCCTAGCAAATGACCGATATTTTTTCATACATTACGAAAGTTATAACTTTTTTTTTTGAAAATACTCAAAATTTTCACAAAACTATGTATTTTCGAAAAAAAACACAAAGTTTAAGTTTTTTACAATATGGGTATGGAATGATCGGGATTTTTAAGTACATTTCGAATGTAATAAAAACCTATAAAAAATTAACAAAACTATGTTTTTTTAGAAGAAATACACAAAATTTAAGTCTTTACAATATGAGTAGCCTTGATCATGATTACGATTTTATTCACCTAAAATATTTTACTTTTGAATTAAATGTTGACCAGCTTTATATTCCTGTTTTGACATTTGATAGATGAAATGAATAATAATGTTCAGAAATCAAAATTAAAGTTTAAATGTATATTAAAATGACAACAAAATACACCTTACATCTAGGGAATAGATCAGTTACTGTGAGGCAAATCAGTTAAGATTGCTTTGTGAAAAAATATTTCCACACAAAAACGTCTTTATAGAACCGCATTTTTTTGGGTTAAATCAGATCTTTTTCGATTGTTTAACCCTTTACAACCCAACCCCGCCTTTAGACGGGCTTAAATTTAAAAAAAATCGCCAAAAATCCATTTCTCAACCAATTTTTGATCTTTAAAAAGCATTGGAAAGACGAACTCTTAAAATTTTAGAAAATTTATGGGTGTTTTATGTGGCTTTGTAAATGTTTTTTTTTTAATGTCATTTTTAAGGGATCAACTTTGGCTGTGTTTTTCACTGACATTTTCTATATTTTAAGTAAAAAGTATGTAGTAAATTTTCTATTACCCCAGACTATGCCTCTACGCATTTTTTTGCAACTTGAATGATAATGGTTCCATTCTAGAGAAGAAAATGTGAAAAACAAGCAATAAATTGAAAAAGTGGCTGTAAAAACATGAAAAAAAAGATAGGAAAAATTTAATGATAGGAGGTGTTAGAATAGGCCAAAAGCTACCAAAAACAAACATGAATTAAAAAAAGATAAATGAGCAATTCTCTACGAAATCGGTCTTTTTTCTTCAATTTTAATTTTTGTATTTTTTAATCCGACTGAAACTTTTTTGGTGCCTTCGGTATGCCCAAAGAAGCCATTTTGCATCATTAGTTTGTCCATATAATTTTCCATACAAATTTGGCAGCTGTCCATACAAAAATGATATATGAAAATTCTAAAATCTGTATCTTTTGAAGGAATTTTTTGATCGATTTGGTGTCTTCGGCAAAGTTGTAGGTATGGATACGGACTACACTGGAAAAAATAATACACGGTAAAAAAATTTGGTGATTTTTTATTTAACTTTATCACTAAAACTTGATTTACAAAAAACACTATTTTTAATTTTTTTATTTTTGATATGTTTTAGAGGACATAAAATGCCAACTTTTCAGAAATTTCAGGTTGTGCAAAAATCATTGACCGAGTTATGAATTTTTAATCAATACTGATTTTTCAAAAATCGAAATTTTGGTCGTAAAATTTTTCAACTTCATTTTTCGATGTAAAATCAAATTTGCAATCAAAAGTACTTTAGTGAAATTTTGATAAAGTGCACCGTTTTCAAGTTATAGCCATATTTAAGTGACTTTTTTGAAAATAGTCGCAGTTTTTCATTTTTAAAATTAGTGCACATGTTTGCCCAGTTTTGAAAAAAATATTTTTGAAAAGCTGAGAAAATTCTCTATATTTTGCTTATTCGGACTTTGTTGATACGACCTTTAGTTGCTGAGATATTGCAATGCAAAGGTTTAAAAACAGGAAAATTGATGATTTCTAAGTCTCACCCAAACAACCCACCATTTTCTATCGTCAATATCTCAGCAACTAATGGTCCGATTTTCAATGTTAATATATGAAACAATTGTGAAATTTTCCGATCTTTTCGAAAAAAATATTTTCAAAATTTTCAAATCAAGACTAACATTTTAAAAGGGCGTAATATTGAAAATTTGGCCTTTTTGAAATGTTAGTCTTGATTTGAAAATTTTGAAAATATTTTTTTCGAAAAGATCGGAACATTTCACAAATGTTTCATATATTAACATTGAAAATCGGACCATTAGTTGCTAAGATATTGACGATAGAAAATGGTGGGTTGTTTGGGTGAGACTTAGAAATCATCAATTTTCCTGTTTTTAAACCTTTGCATTGCAATATCTCAGCAACTAAAGGTCGTATCAACAAAGTCCGAATAAGCAAAATATAGAGAATTTTCTCAGCTTTTCAAAAATATTTTTTTCAAAACTGGGCAAACATGTGCACTAATTTTAAAAAATGAAAAACTGCGACTATTTTCAAAAAAGTCACTTAAATATGGCTATAACTTGAAAACGGTGCACTTTATCAAAATTTCACTAAAGTACTTTTGATTGCAAATTTAATTTTACATCGAAAATGAAGTTGAAAAATTTTACGACCAAAATTTCGATTTTTGAAAAATCAGTATTGATTAAAAATTCATAACTCGGTCAATGATTTTTGCACAACCTGAAATTTCTGAAAAGTTGGCATTTATGTCCTCTAAAACATATCAAAAATAAAAAAATTAAAAATAGTGTTTTTTGTAAATCAAGTTTTAGTGACAAAAGTTAAATAAAAAATCACCAAATTTTTTTACCGTGTATTATTTTTTCTAGTGTAGTCCGTATCCATACCTACAACTTTGCCGAAGACACCAAATCGATCAAAAATTCCTTCAAAAGATACAGATTTTGAATTTTCATACATCATTTTTATGGACAGCTGCCAAATTTGTATGGAAAATTATATGGACAAACTAATGATGCAAAATGGCTTCTTTGGGCATACCGAAGGCACCAAAAAAGTTTCAGTCGGATTAAAAAATACAAAAAAAATCGAATGACCGAAATCCTAGAGAACTGCTCAAATGCAAATTAAAAAACTAAAAATGAAACAAGAAAACATAAAACAAGAGAAGTAAAGTTTTTCGTAGTACAAAAGTTGCACAGAATGACATGGGAAAAATAAAAAAAAAAAACTTGAAAAACAATTTGGGCAATAAGGTTAAGACTTTCAGAATTAACTATATTTTAACACATATTACACAATTTCAGAAATTTTGCTCTTCCCTTGGTTTAAAATTTATATTTTTAAATTTTGCCTTTGAGTACATTAATCAAAATTATCCCTAAAAGTGTTCGAAATTTTAACTCTATTATTAAAGCAACATTTTTGTACTGGTTTTTGATTTTGGTTAAAATTGAGTAAGGCACGTTAAGTTTTCTATTTTCATACGTTTTAAAATATGAGTTAAAACAGAGTGACCATACTTAAATTTAAAAATTATATCAGTTGACTTTTTTGTTTGTTTTTTCTTTTTTTTTAAGAAACATTTTTTTATGACGCGTTTAAACTATTCCGTTTATTCTGGAATCTCCTGAAATGATGGCAGTCCCTTATACTTGTTCAAAAAATCAAAGATTGATTTAAAAAATGATTAATTTAATTGTTTTTCCATGCATACCTACATCATTGCAGGAAACAACAAATCGACGTCATTTTCTTCAAAATATACAGACATTTTTTTTTATTTTAATTTTCCATTTTGATATGTACAGCTCCCGATTTTATTTGGAAAAATATTATTTCCAAGTTGACGATATAAAATCACTTTTTTAAGAGTACGAAGGTACTCAAATGTTTCCGTTGGATAACAAAAGACAAACAAATAAAGTTTGGCTGAAATCTCTGAGAATTGCTCTACTGATAAATCAGGAGACAAAAAACATATTTGAAATTGATGTTTACTGTCCAAAAATTAAAACTTACCACATGGAATCACGTAGAAAACATTTTAAGATACTTTTTGTTGTACAATGTAACACCAAATATGGAATTTACTAATGCTTACACAGCAAATAATCCGATGATAAAATCGCATGCAAAAGCATGCACATCACCTTCGTCAAAATAAACACTTAATATTACACACTGCATGTACATTTTTTCCAAAAACAAAAAAAAGTTTCAACCGACGGGATTCAAATCCAGCACCAACAGTAAGGACTGGCGCCTAAGCCCACTCGGCCATCAGAGCGATGTAAAGCTGAAAGGATAAACGCATATATGGGCTTGACATTTCGGTCGAGTAGGTTTCCCATACTGATGGGCTACATATTTAAGGGTGTAAAATTACATAAAATTGCATAAAATAATGCAATATTTATTTTACATCTAGGCCTTTTACACGTAGTTGGATTAATACTTTTTTAGCTGTGGTAGGCCATCAGTTACTTTGCAATTATTAGTTTTCAAAATATTAAACTTTTTGCGAGTTTGCACATCGTTGTTTTACAAAAAAAATTGAAATGCTAAAATGATTATAAACGTAGTAAAATGCATTTCTAATTGGTTTCAGTTGAAAAGACCTCTATTTTCAAAAAAAAAAAAAAGACTGCAACTTCGGATGGACAACCGCCGATCAGAAAGTTCCGGTCTCGTAACTTCGGCGAACATTTCAAGTCCGATTGCCATTTCCGGCGAAAAAAGGGCTGGCGGTTCTCGGCGATGCCGAGATTGAAAAGTTTGGCTCTCGCTGGCAGCGTGAAATTGAAATAAATTAATTACCAACGTTTTAATATTGGCAGTGGGGGGGAGGGTTGTTGCAGAATGGATTGTTCTGATATTGTCGGAAAACGCAATTTTAAATTTGCTGCGAAAAATCTTCTGAATACGCTTGAAGTTAATTTAGTGCAGTTGGTTGATTTTCAGGGAACATACAAATCGAAACCACAGTGGTTATTTTTCCTTTTTCAAGGAATTAATGTTGCATAATGGGCATTATTATTTGAAACATTATTTTGACAAAACACAATTTCATCGTGTCAAAAGCCAATTTTAAGTTTTACTGACCAGCAAAGCTCCAAAATATTAATTAAATTTAAATCTTTTTAAATGTAATTTTCCATTCAAAGGCAGCAGCAATAAATTATTTACAGAAATAAATGCGTTGTGCCCCATCAAAACTCCTCATTAGCCTGAACAGAGCCCCAAACCGAACCCCATCATCGAACACAGATTGTTCCGTACGTTGGGGTGCGTGTGTGTCTGTCTAATTTCGAGCGCCAATTATAATTTGATTTTCGCTCACTGATCGAAGCCAAATTAGAGTTTCGACACCCTCTACACCTCCGCTCGCGTGCAAAACAGTGTCCCACGTGTCGACAGAGCAGTAATTAAAATCGCAAAACTGTACGTACACTTATAGTGGGGGGGAGAGTCGTTTATGCGCGGTGGGTTTGATTTTGTTTTTGCAATTTTGATGAATTTTCATCAGTTTCTGGTGAATATTCGTCAAGTTCACATTTTTACACATTTTTTAAGGTTAATTTATATTTTTTTTTCAATAATTGTTTGTCCTCAAAACTCCATTTCCCCCCTCCGTTGTAGTGATCATGGACTACATATTTCAGTCAAGCCTTATTTCTTGATGTGATGTTTTTAATTTTTTTTGGTAGAATACAATCTTACGTTAATATGTTGCATAAACTTTTCTGAATAAATCATTTTTACTATCAATAAAATTTCATAAGAAAGTGATTTACTATAACAACAATTTATATTTATTTCAAACCAAGATCAAAACAAGCATCACAACTTTTCTTCTTTACAAAGTGGCCGCATGTTTTTCACAACTAGAACTGCTAAATTTTGTTTGGAATCTAGATATACAGTAATTCCCCACGAAAACAGCATTAGGGTGACCTACGCCGTGTTTGGGTGGTCCGAAAAATTGCAATTTTCGTCGATTTTTGCAAAAACACATTTTTCAAAAAATTATAACTCCGCACTATTTCAACCGATTTTAGCTGTCTTGAGCGCAAACAAAAGAGTATTATACAGGTTTTGAAGGAAAAATATTTTAAAGTTTCAAATATCTAGCCTAACATTTGAAAAGGTCAAATGAAAACTTAAAATGCTTAAATAATTTCGGACCACTGTAACACGGAGTAATGGCCAAAGAAAAAAAATCGGGTGTAATTATTTCGGCCAAGGAACCGGCAGAAAAATTTTGAGCCCGATCGGAGAACTTTTTTTTCGAATCAATTTTCATGGGGAATTGCTGTATATTCATATTGTTTTTAAATTGCTTTAAAATTTAAAATTTTAATTATGTTCTCACAATCAGTTAAGTCAGTTAATAAGAGCATCACAAGTTTTTTTTTCTAATAATTGGCATACCTCTTCTGTGACTGTTTATTTTTTTGATTATTTTCAAATTGCAAAATAATTTTTTTTCACAAAAATATATTTTACAATGAAATTAACTAGAAAACATTGCACTTTATCAAACAAAGTTTAATATCATTTCAAAGTCAAATTTGATTTTCAATCTGAAATTTCTTTGAAGTTTATTTTGACAATGTATTTCATTGTTTCTCATTTTTTTTTAAGTTGATATTTATATCCCTGGTCTAAAATTTGTGACCTACTGATTTCTACTGCAAAAGATGTCTTTCCAGTCCCTAAATACATATCAAAAAATAAAGATTTTTTAAAATTCTTTATTCGTATTGAAAGCCATGCAAAAAAATCTGATTTCTTTTCCATGCATCAATTTGTTCTGAAAAGTCCTGATACTAATCAAATCCTATAACTTTTCCAAAGACATCATTTCGATCAGAAAATGCCTTTTCAAGTTACAGATTTTCAAATCATAGCATCTTGTAAAAAAACTAATGGTGCAAAATAACTTCATTTGACAACACTATAAATAAATTCAAAATCTCAAAAAACTTACAGTGATTTTTTGTAAATTCCTCTTAACTGGTCTTAAAGTAATTAATTGAACTAATTACATAAATTTTCTATCCAACCCAACCTCGGCACTCGATCTAAAAATTTACCAAAAATCAATTTCTAAACAATTTTTGATTTTTAAAAAGCATAAGAAAAAAGAACTCTTGACATTTTATCAAATTTTTAGGTTGAAAGTGTGACTGGTTTTATGTGACTCTGCCAATGTATTTTTTGTATAATTGCCAATTTGCTGGGATAGATTTTGGCTTTGTTTTTCACGAACATTTTTTATATTTTCATTAGTTTCTATAGTTATATAAAAATAAGTATTTTTTTTATTTTCTCCAGACTATGCCTCTATGATTTTTTTACAATTCATATTGTTGTATAGTTAATGAATGAGAAAAACCAACAAAAACATAAAAAAATTGCTAAAAAGACATGAAAAAAAACTAATTAGGAAAAAAGTGATAAGAGGTGACAGGATAAGCAAAATGATTTTGAGCAATTCTCTACGGAATCGGTATTTTCTTTAATTTTTCAGAAAATTATGTGATTTTTAATTTCAATTTTTGTCAGTTAAACTTCATTTGCAAAAAAAACACTATTTCTTTTTTTTAATTGTTGATATGTTTTGGGGGACATCAAATGCCAACTTTTCTAAAATTTACAGAATATGCAAAAATCTTTAACAGAGTTATACATCCAATACTGACAAAAAAATGAAATATTGATCGCGAAATTTTTTAAACTTCATTTTACTATGTAAAATCGAATTTGCAATCAAAAAGTCCTTTAAAGAAATGTTGATAACGTGCACCGTTTTCAAGTAATAGCCATGTTTAGGTAAGTTATTTGAAAAAAAAAGTCGCAGTTCTTCATTTTTTTTTAATTTGTGCCTATATTTGCCGAATTCGGCTAAAGATTTTTTTGAAAAGCTGAGAAAATTCACTATATTAGGCTTTTTGAATTTTGCTGATACGACCCTTAGTTGCTGAGATATTGCCATGCAAATTTTTTAAAACAGGAAAATTGAAGTTTTCTAAGTCTCACCCAAACAACCCACCATTTTCTTACTGCGATATATCAGCAACTAATGGTCCGATTAACAATGTTAAAATATGAAACATTCGTGAGATTTTTCGACCATTTCGAATTTTTCGAAAAAAATTTAAATCACGACTAACATTTCAAAAGGGGCAAACATTCAATAATACGCCCGTTTAAAATTGGCTTTAAAATTTTGAATATATTTTTTTTCTCAGCTTTTCAAAAAAAAATTTTTTTTCAAAATTATGCAAACATGTGCACTAATTAAAAAAATGAAAAACCGCTGCTATTTAAAAAAAATACCTTAAATGGCTTTAACTTGAAAATGGTGCCCTTTAACGAAATTACACCAAAGTACTTTTTGATTACAAATTTGATTTTACATCTAAAAATGAAGTTTCAAATTATTTGCGATCAATATTTCAATTTTTTGAAAAAAAATCAGTATTGATTCAAAAATGCATAACTCGGTCAAAGTTTTGACAAAGAACTTTGTCCTTTCACGTTCTGCAAATTTCTGAAAAATTGGCATTTTATGTCCATATCAAATATTTTTTTCATATTTTTTTTTAAACATGTCAAAAAGCAAAAAAAATCAAAGATAGTCTTTTTTGAAAATCAAGTTTTAGTGACAAAAAGTTAAATTAAAAATCACCAATTTTTTTACCGTGTATCTTTTTTTTCAGTCTGGTCCTAATCCATACCTACAACTTAGCTGATGACACCAAATTGATCAAAAAATTCCTTCAGAAGATAACGATTTTTGAATTTTAATACATCATTTTTGTATGGGCAGCTGCCAAATTTGTATGGAAAATTATATGGACAAACTAATAATGCAAAATGACTTCTTTGGGCATACCGAAGGTACCAAGTGGTACCAAAAAAGTTTCAACCGGATTAAAAAATATGAAACTTTAAACAAAAAAAAATACCGATTTCGTAGGGAGTAAAAGTAAAGCATAAAACAAGAGAAGACAAGTTTTTCAGCGAAAACATATTTTCGAAGACTAATTGGGGCATTAGAGGGTTAATCTGTGTCAAGTTTGAGGCATGAATGTTCCAAAATTAGAACATTGCCAAAGCAAAACTGTTTACATTTAAATGCAGTGGTTCTCAACCTTTTCCGTTGCATTCCTCCTTGGCTTATTTACAAGACTTTCATTTCCCCTCCCTCTTCCTTCATTTTATTTATTTTTTTGTTAAAATGAATAAATAACATAATTTTAAATTTAAAGTTGATAAAATATTCATGTTTTGAATTTTTTATAGTGAAATAAACTGAACAATTTTCGTTCATTCTTGTTTTTTAAAGACATTTAAAATGTATTGTTAAGACTGACAGAATTCAATCATTCCTAAATTATTGTTTGAATATTCCTTATTTGTTTTAACTGAAAGAACTGCTTGCACACAAAAATTCTAACAATATGAAATCAAAAACTCACAAAAAATGTTTCAAACTATTTTTAAAACAGCAGCTGGGATTAGGCTCTGAAAGGCTATTTGGCGGCCATGTTTGTTTAAAAAAAATCATTCAAATCTTGATTCAGAATGTTTCAAACATAAAATGGTTTTCTTTGTGTTGTTTGTAGAAACATTTTACATATGATGATTATTCACTTTCACATTCACATCAATTTACTTTTTTTGGACCCTGAATCCAGAACCATCAGTCTGACAGTCATTGCCCCAAAAGTGAAAGACACCTTCTGCGACGTTAACACGATACCAAAAACACAAAACAAATGATAATAGTCATGTTTTTTGAAAATAAATCTTTTTGAAATATTTTTAAGAACTTGTCAACATGTTTGTGATTCATATGATAACATGAATGATTGATAAAAAAGTATCCGAAAATAATTTATTTCAAGCAAACACGTAAAAGACTTTGAATTTATTTTGCATCCTCATTCCCCCCCAAGAATGCCCAAATTCTCCCCCAGGGGGAAATTCCTCACCGGTTGAGAAACACTGTTTTAATATGTTGTAATAGTGAAACGCGAGGTGGTACTATACAACAAACTAATTACTTTTATTACGGTAAAACTACAAATTAAAATATTTCCGCGTGGTGTAGTTGTCGGCTGTCGGGCGAGTAATGACAGCCAAGCTCGCTTCCGCTCGCTGGCTGGTGTTGACAGCTGTTGACGTCCGGGCGACCCTGTCGCAGAGTGTGGTGCAGGGTGCTCACCCAACACCTCCCCCTTTAGTATAGATGGTACGGCTCGTAGCGACTCGGCGCTTTCCGGTTGCGGACTGGTCGTCCGGCAGGAGCCACCGCAGGAACAGCTGGCGATTGGGGTCGTCTTGGACGACGTCGTTCGGGCGGCTGCATCAACTCGCGGAGGAACTCCTGCTGCAACTCGTTCAGCTGCTCATCCTCAGGATACGTCAGCGGGCTGTCCGGGTACGGCAGCGAAGCTTCCGGTGAACCCGCCGGTTCCGGAGACTCCGATGGCCCGGGAGGTTTGATGCCCCACGTGTTGAGTAGCAGATCCAGTGGAATGGTTGGTTGAGACTCCGCTTCAGTGGCGTCAGCACCTCCGTGGCGCTTGCGCAACTGGTTGCTGTGGGATCTGATCAGCTGCTGACGGTCTGGTAACCACACGTTGTACATGACCGTCCCGATCCGCTCCACGACTTCACCTGGCACCCAGCTCCACTCGTTGCCGTGGTGAACCTTCGCAAACACTCCGTCTTTGGGCTCGAAGTTCTTCGCCTTGGCACCATGTTTACGGTCGAACTGCTGATCTTGCTTGGAACTGGAGTCCTTGTAGAAGCTGCTTGGTGGTTTCATCAGCTCGAGCGAGGTACGGATGCGACCGCCGAGAAGAACTTCCGCTGGAGATTTCCCCTCTGGAGCGCTGCGGCACGGTGTGGACCGGTAACACTGGAGGAAAGTGTCGATCGCTTCTTCTAGTTCCTCCCCTCCTGCTTGAATTTTCTTGAGTGTACGTTTAAAAGTATCAACAAACCTCTCAGCTTGGCCGTTGCTCTGCGGGTGGTACGGCGCGGTCTTGAGGTGCATGATACCGTTGACGTCACAGTACCTCTCGAAGTGCTCGCTGCAAAACTGCCGGCCGTTGTCGGAGACCAGCACCTCCGGCATGCCGAATCTCGAGAAGATGTTACGCAGGATGGCCAGGGTCTTCTCCGTGGTGATCCGCCGCGTTGGAACCACTTCCGGCCACTTCGAGAGGGCGTCGACCAGGACCAGAAAGTACGTTCCGTCCACCGGTCCGGCGTAGTCGACGTGCAGCCTCTGCCATGGCCGCTCCGGGATGGGCCACGATGAGAGCGCTGTTTTCGTGTCAGTTTTGGCCACCGCAGCACACTCGTTGCAAGCTTTGATCAAGTTGGAGATGTGATCATCGATGTTCGGCCAATACACGTAGTTCCGCGCCAGCGACCGCGATCGCTCGATGCCCGGATGGCCCTTGTGCAGCTGCTGGAGCACCCGCTTCTGCAGCTTCTTGGGGATGATGATCCGCTCTCCATACATGAGACACTTGTGAGCGATGCTGAGTGCCTCACGACGAGCGAAGAACTGCTGGATTTCTGCGCCTTCGACAGCTTTCTTGTTCTCCGGCCAGCCGTGGATGACGTAGTGCTTCACCTTCTGCAGGGTTTCGTCTCCCTCAGTCTCTGCGGCAATCACCTTGTAGGTGACCGGCAAGAATCCCAAAGACTGGCTCACAATGCTGCAGATCGACCTCTCAAGCTCTATCGACGCAATAACAAAATCTTCATCCGGTTTAACATGAGCATTAATCAGGCGAGATAGAATGTCAGCGTGCCCAAAGTGATCGGTAGCGATATGCTCTATGTGGAAATCATAGAGAAGCATCGTTAAAGCCCACCGTTGCAGGCGGTTAGCAGTGTACGCCGGTATTCCTTGCTTCGAACCAAAAATCGAGAGAAGTGGTTTATGGTCCGTTTGCAGGAGGAAGTTGCGTCCGTAGATCATCCGGTGAAATTTGGTCACGGCGTACACCAGAGCGAGGGCTTCCTTTTCGATCTGGCTGTAATTCTTTTCCGCCGGAGTCAGACTTCTGGACGCGTGGTAGATTGCCTTCTCGGTGCCGTCCGGGAAGCGGTGTGCGATGCGGGCGCCGATGCCCACGTTGGATGCGTCCGCGGAGACCACGATGTCCAGACGCGGATTGTAGTGGGTGAGCAAGAGGAGACTGCAGGATTTCCTTGAAGCGGTCGAATGAGCGTTGACAGTCGGCCGACCACTCGAACTTGGCACCCTTCCGGAGCAGGTCGTCCAGCGGCTGCCGAAACTTCCGCATCTCCTTGATGAACTTCCCATAATAGTTTATCGCACCCAGGTACGACCGAAGTGTGGAAACGTCGTGAGGGCTGGCATGTTCACGACGGCGGCAATCTTCTCCGGGTCGGGGCGAATACCTTCGGCGTCCAGCAGCTGGCCCAGGTACTTGACCTGGTTCATGAAGAAGCGGCACTTACTGAGCTTCACGGTGAACCCGTACTCTTGCAGGCGCTGGAAAACCTGCTGAAGATTTAGCTTGAGCTCCTGCCGCGTTCGACCGCCAACGATGATATCGTCCAGGTACGGACAGGTGCGCGGCAGTCCGCACAGCATCGTGTCCATAATCTTCTGGAATGCCCCCGGAGCGTTCTTGATCCCGAGAGACAGGCGGTTGTACTGGAACAACCCCTTGTGGGTGTTGATGACCAGCAGCTTGCGGCTCTCCTCATCGACCTCCACTTGCAAGTATGCGTCGGACAAATCGATGTTCGCGAAGATGGTGCAGTTGGCCATTCGCGCGAAGATGTCCTCGGGCAGGGGTAGTGGGTGGCTGTTCGGCTCCAAAGCGTTGTTCAGCCCGGTCGAATAATCGGCACAGATCCGGATAGAGCGATCCGGTTTCCGCACGACCACGATGGGCGCGGCCCAATCCGCGTACGTGACCGGGGTGATGATGCCCAGATCTTGGAGTCGCTGCAGCTCATCCTCCACGGTGGCCTCCATGGAGTACGCCACAGGCCGCTTTTGCCGGAACACAGGCTTCGCATCTGGCTTCAGGTCGAGGTGAACCTGCGTCTTCTTGCAGACACCAGCGCGATCGCTGAACACGTCCGCAAACCGCGACTTCAGCTCGGCAACGTCAGCGTCTTCGTCCGCACTGGCCACCAGGTTGCAGATGGACGACAGTGGAACATCCCAGAGGCCAAACTTGTCCATGGCGTCGGCTCCGAGGACGTTGAGGTTAAGCTGCGGTCCACTCACGTAGCACTTGCCTTGTTTGTGGACTCCGCCGATGCTGATGGTAGCCGAAAACATCCCAGAGATGTTCAGCTTGTCCCCGGAGGCTGCCCTCGCAGAGCAGTCCGGTGGAACCGTTGGAGGACGTCCAGCTTTCTCCCAGTTCTGATATGAGAGAATGGTGATATCCGAGCCGGAATCTAGTTGAAGCTCCACCGGCACGCCGTTGATGCCGACGGTTGTGTAGCGCCGACCCTGCTGGATGCTGCCGACGGTCACGCTCTTGCTCGAGCGTTGCTTCTGCTGCGGCTTCGGCTGGAACTTGTGCTCCTTCTTGGTCCGGTTCTTTGCTGAGAAGCAGGAACAGTAGCCTTCGCGATGTCCCACTCTGTTGCAGTCCCGGCACTTGTGCTCCCGAAACTTGCACTCGTCCATATAGTGCATTCCGCCGCACGACCAGCACGGTGATTTCGGGATGTTGTCGCGCTGCTTGCCTCCGAACTTCCCCTTGGGCTTCTGCTTCGTCTCGGTCCGGACCGCGTTTGTGGACAGCTGCACGGAGGAGGATGCATGGCTCCCAATTAGGACGGTGTCCTGCTTGAGAGTAGCGAGCGATTTGCATTCCTCTACGATCTTCTCGAGGGTCATGCCCTGAGATTCGTTGATCTTGGACAACAGACGCATACGGATGTCTGAGTCCTTGGCAGCCGTAAGTCCACACACAAACACCAGGCACTTCAGTTGTTCCTCGTCGAGCTTCTTCAGCTGGAAGTCCACGCAGGCGCGGTTGACTCTGCAGGAATAGCTGATCAAATCCTCTGACTCGTCCTTCGCTGTCTGCAGACATTGATAGCGACGATGGAAGATCGACACGGGTGTGCCGAAAATGGATTTGAGCTTGTCGACGGTCTCCTTGAACTTGAAGTCCTTTGGAACCTTCGGGAGGATGAACGACGTGTACCGGTCGTGCGCGGCCGGGGACAACTTCCGCAGAAGCAGCCGGACTTTCGCAGCGTCATCGAGCGACGACGCGTCGGCGTCGAACAAATCTGCGTACCGTCCGTACCAGGTGTCGAACGTGCAGCCCTTGTCCGCGTCGTAGACGAACTCCGTGATGTTCGTGGCCAGGAGTCCAGCACCAGCTCGTTCCGGGGCGCCGCCTGCAGGTTCTTCACCTGTTCGGTGAGCTCCTCCATCAGCGCGTGTTGATTGGCGAGCAGCTGGATGATGGTGTCCTTGAACGGTTGTTCCCCGCTCGCTTGACCGGATCCAGCGCTTCCGGATTTGTTGATTCCCGGTGGGTTGGACATCGCTGCGGGCCACGGAAGAAACGTCCACGTGGAAGCACGGCAACAACGATTTTGCGATTTTCGCCGAAAAAAAAAATTGACAAACCGACAAACTCCACAGACCCGTCGCCACTTGTTGTAATAGTGAAACGCGAGGTGGTACTATACAACAAACTAATTACTTTTATTACGGTAAAACTACAAATTAAAATATTTCCGCGTGGTGTAGTTGTCGGCTGTCGGGCGAGTAATGACAGCCAAGCTCGCTTCCGCTCGCTGGCTGGTGTTGACAGCTGTTGACGTCCGGGCGACCCTGTCGCAGAGTGTGGTGCAGGGTGCTCACCCAACATAATAGAAACGGGTTCTTTCAGTCCAAACGCCGAAATTTGTAAATCTTCGATAATTTTGTTGAAATCTGAACATAACTCAACCACACCGTGCCGTTCGATTGCGCGATCCACGAATGCGACAGTGATCAGTTCTGTTAGTCGGAGCAATTTTGCACTTTCAATAATCCATGGTGACACTAATTACCAGTGTTAGTTTTTGCCGTTTGGGTGGGGGTGGTGGAGGGAACGAAGTGGACCGTTTTAGCTCGAACTGTCCTAATGAGCGTGGGTCATCTGTCTGGGTTGTGGGCGGCAAAAGGTGGGGCGAAAATATTATTGAAATTAGTCGTTAAAATAATCAACATTTGATAATAATTGGTGGGGGGTGACAGCAAAACGAAAACCTTTCGATAGTTAGGGGCTGTCACAATCAGATTGATTATTTTTCGGGGGTTGAACTCGGTTGGCAAAATCATCCCAGCTCCTTTTCCCTCCCCCAAAGCAGGAGGGATTGTTTTATGATTTCGCTTTTAATTGCAGTGAAAAGAAAACATGAAAGGCGGCCGAACACGTTAATTAAAATTATTTTGTTTGCTGGAAGTGCCGTCTGTCGAGCAGCACACGCCCACCCAAAAGGAGGGGACGGGGAGGGGGAAACAGTTTTTGCACCTCCACACGTCGGATGCCTTGGTGATAACGCACGTACATTAAAATTAAACCAGGGAGTTGGGGGATTGGGGAAAAAGGAGGAGCAGTGGGTGGGTTTTGTGTGCGTTTGTTCTGTTGGCAGGGGTGGTGTTGATTGTTTGTTGAATCTATTTAATTATTTTCCTAACATCACTTGGGTTTGCAAGCATCAGCCACAAAAGCCAATGGGCAGTGTTGTGTGTGTGTGTGTGTGCGTGCGTTTGTGACCCCATGGTTTAGTTGATCACTAAAAATGTCATAGGTTATTTGGATTTTTTCTTGCTGGTTCATTTCAACATTTTGAGAATTTAATTAAATTTACGCAAGCTGTAAAAACAAATTCTAACTTTAATTCAATTTACTCTACACAGAACTCAAAATATTGGCCATGTATAATTTAATGTTAATTTCATTTTCAATTTAATTACTGGATTTTTTGTTCCTGGACTTGATGCTTTGTTAAATGGTCAGATATTGATATCACAAAAAAATGTTTGGTTCAGTACTGGTCAATGGCTTCATTCAATTAAACGTTTTGAAAGATTAAATTTCAAAAGAAAACCTATAACCATATGAAATAAAAAAACGTATGAGGAACAGATAAATATCAAATGTCGCTTTATATTTTTTTGTTTGGCTTAATTGAAATTGAATTGCTTTCAATAAAATATCCTAGATTAACCAGCATGTCGCATAATTGTCATAAAGGGTGAGTTTTATCATTTTATTTAAGAACGAAGTAGAGCAATTATCATTTTTTATGATACTTTGTGTGTACTGTTCCTATGTTCAAAGAAGTCATTTTGAATCATATTTTCGTCCAAACAAGTATCTAAACAATTTTGACAGTGAGATTGTCTCAGCAAATATGCATTCGCTTTTCAATATCAAAAACAAACCAATTAAATTATGTTGAAGCCTGGGTGCTGAAAAGACAGAATGCGTAACGTGATTTTCGAATGCTCCCAGCTGCTCCTCACTACTACAAGTGCACTACTGCTGTAAACATAAACAAAGTAGAAGGCTTTGTTCAAGCTCAAGCGTGACATATTTTTTGTTGCTGAAGTGACTTGTTTTAAACATTTTGGATCTGTTCATGTTAATGTTTTCGTTGAAAAATTAAGTGCTTCGTGCATTTTTTGTTCGTAGACTAAACAATGCGCGACCAAAAGATGCTTTTTTAAATTTTCCATGTGACGAAAAATTGCATCAGAATTTTGAATTTTGTGAACCAGAAGAACAGCCGAATGGAAGTTCCGATATTATGTTTCTTTGAATCTTAAGATTTGTTGACTTCGAATATTTCGAAAGCTCGAGTCATTTTTTTAATCCTGACAAAATAAATTATAAGGCTTTCTAGTCAGAAATTTACCAACACATTCAAAGTATGTTTACATGACAACTGGACGTTTGTTTGCATCAGGTTTCCTATCTCTTTCTAGCAAAATTTTTTTGGCAGGCGACTTCTAGCTGTTTTTTTTTTGACTGACTGCCCGATGTGTCAGCCAACATACTTCGCAGGGCTGTGACAGCTACAGCTCGATCATTGTTTGCATCAGGACACTGTGACGAGGAGTTCGTCATTTTTGAGTTAAATTATTTTTTTTTCACTGGGCCTAGAAAGCCTTATAGATCTATTACAATACTTGCCACTTCTTTGTATCATTTTGCAAACAGTAAATTGGTTCCGCTTTGACAGTTCTAAATTGAGGCCGCTTTGCGAACCACTATTCTGCACCCAGGTTGAAGCTATCCGACCTTTTGAATAAAAATATTTTCTAAATTTTCAAATTGGTCCTAACTCTAACTGGCCCAAAAACATTGATTTCCAAACAATTTTTTTGAAAATATATTTATATTAATGATCAAAAAATTTCACTAAATAAGACACAAAATTGAAAAATGGAAAAATGAAAGGATGTTAGTTAGTTTTTTTTCTGTTTGCTTCTTTTTTTAGGAGGCGGTATCCCAGCAACCATTGGTCCAATCTTTGAAGCTAATCTATAAGATGTTCAAGCTTGGTCATGACTTCTACAGTCACAATATCAACAAAAAATCAATTTAAGGTGGCTAGGGTAAATGTACCCTTTCTATTGTCGGCTTATCGGGACATGAATTACAGCTTTCATAAGGTGTTTTAAAATGTATTGTGGTTGTATCTGAAAATATAGTTTGAATAGCTGCAAACTATAAAAGTATCGAGACAAGTCTAAAATCTTAGATATTTATGTGAGGTACTTTACGATTAATTTTACCTATCCATAACACAAATTGGTCCAAAAAGCTCATCTCAAGATAAGATTTTTGGAATACTCACATGTCCTTTTTGTATGAACATGCCACATGCCCTTTTTTATGAACAAGTTTCATTGAAATAATGCAAACATGGAGAATTACTCTTCATAAAATCCGGCACAACTCGACATTTTTGAAGTTGATGTCAGTGAATGCCTCAGTTTCGCCAAGGTATGATTGATTTGGGCTCCCTGAACACGCTTCAATCAACAGAGTTGAATTTTAGTGAATTTCCGTTCCCACATATAAGCAATTATGTGCACCCCCTTATTTTTGCTAACCCCATAGATAAACGTGGGTGCGCATGGTTCCTTAAGATAATTCCATAGAATTTGCTCCCAAATTTATAATTTTATTTATTGGTAGGGAATCCATTAAAATTTAATTGTCGATAGGAGCGTGTTTAGGAAGCTCAAATGTAACATACCATGACGGAACTGAGGAGTTTACTGACAGCAACTTTAAAAATGTCGAGTTGTGTAATCTATCGTTATCGTTATTACAATAATTATATCGATAATATTATCGCCGATAATGGACTCATGGATAACTCATTTTTAAAATCGATCATTTCAACATGACATGGTTAAATTTTCAATGCTTTCACTGAATATTTTTTGACAATGTAGTGAGTTTCAAAGTATAATGAGCAGTTCTCTCAGATTTCGGTCATTCCATTTTTTTTTTGTATTTTTTAATCCGACTGAAACTTTTTTGGTGCCTTCGGAATGCCCAAAGAAGCCATTTTGCATCATTAAATTCTCCATATAATTTTCCATACAAATTTGGCAGCTGTCCATACAAAAATGATGTTTGAAAATTGAAAAATCTTTATCTTCTGTAGGAATTTTTTAATCGTTTTGGTGTCTTCGGCAAAGTTGTAGGTATGGATATAGACTACACTGAAAAAAAAATGATGCACGGTTAAAATTTTTTGATGATTTTTTATTTAACTTTTTGTCACTACAACTTGATTTGCAAAAAAACACTATTTTTAATTTTTTTTTATTTTTTTGATATGTTTTTGAGGACATCAAATGCCAACTTTTCAGAAATTTCCAGGTTGTGCAAAAAATCTTTGACCGAGTTATGAATTTTTTAATCAATACTGATTTTTTCAAAAAATCAAAAAATTGGTCCTTAAAAATTTTTAACTTCATTTTTCGATGTAAAATCAAATTTGCAATCAAAAAGTACTTTAGTGAAATTTTGATAAACTGCACCGTTTTCAAGTTAAATCCATTTTTAGGTGACTTTTTTGAAAAAAAAAATCGCAGTTTTTAATTTTTTAAAATTAGTCACATGTTTGCCCACTTTTGAAAAAAAATATTTTTGGAAAGCTGAGAAAATTCTCTATATTTTGATTTTTTGAACTTTGTTGATACGACCCTTAGTTGCTGAGATATTGCCATGCAAGTGTTTAAAAACAGGAAAATTGATTTTTTCTAAGTCTCACCCTAACAGCCCACTTTTTTCTAATGTCGATATCTCAGCAACTAATGGTCCGACTTACAATATTAAAATATGAAACATTTGTGAAAATTTCCGATCTCTTCGAAAAAAATATTTTAAAATTTTTTAAACCAAGACAATTATTTCAAAAGGGCGTAATATTGAATTTTTTTCCCTTTTAAAATGTTAGTCTTGATTTAGAATTTTTGAAAGTATTTTTTTCGAAAAGATCGGAAAATTTCACGAATGTTTCATATTTTTACATTGTAAATCGGACTTTTAGTTGCTGAGATATCGACATTAGAAAATGGTGGGTTGTTTGGGTGAAAGAAAACATAGATTTTCCTGTTTTTAAACACTTGCATGGCAATATCTCAGCAACTAAGGGTCGTATCAACAAAGTTCAAAAAATTAAAATATAGAGAATTTTCTCAGCTTTCCAAAAATATTTTTTTCAAGAGTGAGCAAATATGTGCACTAATTTAAAAAAATGAAAAACTGCGATTATTTTCAAAAAAGTCACCTAAAAATGGATTTAACTTGAAAACGGTGCACTTTACCAAAATTTCACTAAATTACTTTTTGATTGCAAATTTGATTTTACATCGAAAAATGAAGTTGAAAAAATTTTACGACCAATATTTCGATTTTTTGAAAAAATCAGTATTGATTAAAAAATTCATAATTCGGTCAAAGATTTTTTGCACAACTTGGAAATTTCTGAAAATTTGGCATTTGATGTCCTCTAAAACATATCAAAAAATTAAAAAAAATAAAATAGTGTTTTTTTGCAAATCGAGTTTTAGTGACAAAAAGTTAAATAAAAAATCACCAAAAAATGTTTTACCGTGTACCATTTTTTTCTGTGTAGTCCATATTCATACCTACAACTTTGCCGAAGACACCAAATCGATCAAAATATTCCTCCAAAAGATACAGATTTTTTAATTTTCATACATCATTTTTGTATGGACAGCTGCCAAATTTGTATGGAAAATTATATGGAGAATATAATAATGCAAAATGGCTTTTTTTGGGCATACCGAAGGCAACAAAAAAGTTTCTGCCGAATTAAAATCTTCAAAAATTAAAATTCCAAAAAAAGACCGATTTCGTGGAGAATGGCTCTAATTGAATGAATACTCAAAATATTATTCACAAAATGCTGCATTTTTCGAAAATGCCAAAATTTTCTCAATGTGCATCAAACGAAATTAAGGTATTAACCGATGCGCTATTTTGTATGTTGCTATCAGTTCCATAAAGTTTTTTTTTGTAAAATACTAAATTGTTTGCAAAATTCCGTATTTTTCGACAAAACTAAAAATTTTATGATTTGCAATATGGGTATCAAACGAAGCGAAATTTTGTAGGCTTTTCACTTTATTAGAGTTTTTAGTATTATTAGGTATTTTCACAAAATACCGTATTTTTTCCAAAAATACTTAGAATTTCAAAATATGCTATATGGATATCAAACGAATTGAAATTTTGAATGCTTTTAAAATTTATTAGAGTTTTTGTTTTGAAAATACTAAAATTTACACGAAAAAAATATTTAAAATTTCGCTTCGTTTGAAACCCATATTGCAAATTATGAAATTTTTTGTACTTTTGAAAAATAAGGTATTTTGTGTACAATTTTAAGTACATATTTTACTTTGAAGCTTAGCCCGTTGCAAACATTTTTTGAAGTTTATGTCCCTCGACTCTGACCAAAAAAATAAAAATAAAAAAGGCTAAAAATTTAAATTCCGAGTCATGGTTTCAATATTTTAATGAAAATAATGTTTTTAAATGGATTATATACTGTCCAGTTGTTTTGCCATCATTATTTTCCAAAATATCTAAGTATTGACGAAAATTTTATTAAAAAAAAAAATTTGCAGTGCTCTTATTTGGTATTTTATAAAAATTTAAAACATTTTTAAACAAGCCCAAACATGCTAAATATGATTATCAATGCAGAAAAATGCATTTTAGATTGTTTTCAGTTGATTAGACTTCTATTTTCATGAAAATTTTGATTTTTTTAGATTTTTTTTGCCGCCTTATTTTTCAGACCAATTTTGAAGGGAGGGAGAAGGGGGGGGGGGCGACATAAACTTTGAAAAATATTTGCAACTGCCTTACTAGATTTTCAAAAAAAAACATTCTCAGTGAAAGCTTTGAAAGTTTAACATGATATGGTGGAATTAAGTCGATTTTTGTAAGATTCTTAAAATTATTTATCATCCGTTATCGCCGATAGAATTATTGAAAAAAACAATAACGATAACGATAGATTATCGTTATTGTCCCGACTATTGTAATCGTTATCGTTATCGAGCCTAAATAATTCTATCGTTAACAACCTTGATAAAATCAGTTACAAAAGCATCCGATTTGATAATGCTTGCGGGGACTGATAAACTTATCTTAAAATAAACCCTTTAACTTTCTACAAAAAAATTTTGTTTGCATTAATTCCTAACAATTGTGTTAAACTTTTAATAAACAATTACAAGCTATGGGACCCAATACTGGACCGAACGGAACAAATCCGGTTGAAATCCATCGTAAATTGTAAACTAAATAAAATGAATAAAACAAAAGCAATGCACATGTTCCGATTACCCTAGTAAGAGCATTACTCCAAAGCATCGCATAAGAGCGCAAAATTTCAATTCAGTACACCATAAATGTGAAGCATTTTAGAACTTGACTAACCCAGAAAGCAAACCAAAAAAGTCATGAACCTCCAAACGACAATGCTCAACAGGGCAAATCTGGGGCTGAAATTCTGAAAAATAAAATAAAAAATACCCGAAAACTCTCAACACCAAAACAGCAACACTTTGGCGGCTCCTCTTGCAGCTCGACAATCGCAAGCGCAACACAATGCTTTATTAAATATGAAACATTTGAATTTCTGATCAGCCCGAGCTCGAGCTTTCACCTGGGTGTGTGTGTGTGTGTGCGAAAAAACGGTGTGTTCAATAGGGGTATTTTTTGTTAAAAATGTTGTATCCAAATTACATAATTCGATTTTTCTAGCACTCGCCGTATGTTTCCAACTCGGAATGCTTCGTTGAAGAGCTCAAAAAAGCAAATTTGAGTTTTTTTTAGCAGATATTTGAATAAAAGTCCATCCCACCCACCGTGCACAGAGCTTTCGGCTGTACATAACACTTTCACGTTGTTGCAAAGCTGTTTCGAGAGTTGAGAACAGAGGAAAAAAAATCGAAAATAAAAACACGGAAGAATGGAGAGCATAAAAATTTAAAATTTAATGCACTTTTCACTGGTTTCTGTCCCTTCTCTGTTCCGAGTCTGTTTGTCGCGACAGTTATCATAAACAGTGGAATATTAATATTGTTGTCTGCCCTCTTAACGCGGGCACCCAAGGTGGGATGCTGCGCCAGGTTTGGAGAAAGAGTTGTCATAAGTGTTTCGCTCGCTAATAAATATTGCCACTTTCTGCTTTTCGGACCAGAGTGGTGGCGCTCCTCTGAATTCATTATGAACTGGAAAGCTTGTTCTGCAATAACGGGTTTGTTTTTCTCTTTTTTGCTTTCAGGTGTACTGAGAGATTTGAACTGTTCCGCTCGGAAAAAGGGCTGCATGTATACAATAGTTTTAAAAATGTGAAACTGATGTTTCTGGCAACCAATTAATCATAAAATATCTGAAAATTCAGTTGAAAAAAATCACTCATTCAAAACAAAAAAAAAAAACATGAAGAGTCACAAAACCGGCGGCCCAAAAAAGCAATCATCCCCCTTCGAGCTTCCCGGCCTGTGCCGGATTCTGTACCCGATGGTGCTGCTGAGCGTGTACCTGGTGGACCTGGTTGGACAGGTCGAGGCCAGCAGTGCTGCGGTGGTGGCGGTTGCGGCGACGGCCCCGGAACAGCGGCAGCAGCCACAGCAACATACCGGGGTCAGCTTCAGTGCCCGCGTCGAGCAGCACAACAGCAACCGGAAGGAGGCCGGTGCGATGAAGGGTGAGTTTTGCGAAGGGAAATTTCATTGAAAAATATGTTTTTTGAAGGTTTTTTGGGACTAATGAAGAAATTAAAATCGACAAAAGCTATAATTTAATAAGGTCAGAGCTAAATATGATTTTCAAAATTTAAAAATAAAGAACAAAAAGTAACAAATTCTTCGCAATTCTAAAATGAATTGATGAAAATACTTTTCCCCTTATTTTTTTTAACTCTAACTCTCTAATCAATAATTATGTCAGGACCCCTCCTTTGACCAACAATTGTTCTAGATTTGCCTAAGGGATAATTCACAAACACCGTAATCATAAAATTCCATGCGTGTGCCTTGCCTAGTCAAGTTACTGCTCAAACATCAGTTGTTTGAACTAAGTAATTCAGAGTTATGTTTCAGAGATAAAATAAAAAAATAAATAATTTTATCAGGGAGCGTTCTTGTATTACGTAACACAGTTGGGGAAAAAACGAAAAAAAAAGAACGCTCCCTAATCCCATAGAAGGTAAAAGTATGCCCAAAATCGAAATTTTGACACAATTCTGAGGGGAAACACAGATTCATCGGACAAAATATCATAGAGAAACATATAGTTGGACAATTATCGAATTTTGTTAGGCTGGTCCCTTTTTCTTAAAATTATACATTTTCAAACATAGATATCTCGAGTTTAAAGAAAGAAACCCCTGTAATTTTTTTAGCATTTGCAGATCACCCATTTTGAGTGAAAAACCTGGCGCTTGAAATTAGGCCAGCACTTTCTCATGAAATTTTAGTTTAAATACTGCATATTTTTTAACCTTAAACCGCTGTAACGTTTGGCCCTTCAGTCCCAAATTATGTTTTTAAAAAAGAAAATGTTTATTTTTAAGAGCTTCAAAAGCGCTCTGAACATTTCTTGTCTCCCTAACATAACCCTGCATTGCTACCTTCAAAAAACTGATATTCTCTATTTGACCATTGAATAAGTGTCCTCCGAGCGACCACCCTGGTTCCCGACCGATCCGAATCACCGACGGTTTTGTTCCGGAACGTTTTTTTTCCTTTTTTTACTCCAAAATGACAATAAAACATGTGTAAACAATGGTTTTTTTTGAAGGTTTTTGTTAGAAAATGTTTAGTTGGTGTTTTTTTAACACTAAAAAACAATTTTCTAAAAATGGTGGTTTGAAAACTAAAGATTCGTAAAGTTTTACAAAAATAAGGAAGTTCATACTAAATGTTCATATAAACTTACCAAACAAAGTTATCAAAAGTTCAAAATTGCTTCAAGTGTGTTGGAGGCATTTCAAAATGACATACATACTAACAATATTCAACTAATTGCTTTATCAAAAATCAATCAAAGTAAGTAAATCTTTCGCAGTTCCTGAGGGGAACACCCTTGAAGAAAATCGGGGCCGGCATTTACAAAGCGGATTCAGAGGCAGTTTCATTCTCAACTTAATGTTAACATGTTAAGGTTTATGTTAACATTCCATAGGTCGCCTCCCTATGGTGTCCTGATAAGGTCCAGTTTGTGACGATACACTACCTTCCCTTTACTAAGCAATCGATTCCAGAAGGGAAAAGATCACCAGTTGTGTTGGTCCGAGCCGGGATTTGAACACCGATCTACCGCTTACGAGGCGGAAGCGTTACCACTGGGCTACGTGGCTCGGTCAAAAAATCAAAAAAATCAAAAAATCAAACTTAGTAGATTAATAAGGTGTACGGACAATTTTTTGGTCTAATAAAGGGACTTATATTAGTATGAGTTATGATTTTTGGTAAGGTTGTTAATCGATGAAATTATCGTCAATAACATTAGCGCCAATAACAGCAGATAACTCTTTTTTTAAATCTTTCTTAAAATGATTTATTTAACTGTAACCTGTTAAATTTTCAATGCTTTCACAATTTTTTTTTTTGAAAATGTAGCAAGTTTCAAATAATAAATACTCAAATTGTTTACAAAATACCGTATTTTTTTAAAGTACTTAAAATTTCATCATTTGCAATATGAGCATCAAACGAAGCGAAGTGCTTTTTCGCTTTATAAGATTTTATTTTTAAATACCATAAATTTAAAAAAATACATTTTTTTTTTTGAAAATTCTCAAATTATCAAAATTTCCAATATGGGTATCAAATGAAGGGAAATTTGGCATGCCTAATTAAAAAAGGGCGTCGTTTGGTACCCATATTGCAAATAATTAATATTTTAGTTTTTTCATTTAAAATACGATACAATTTCTTTGATAGAAAAAATATTCCAGAACAGTTAGATTTAGTAAAATCTCCCTAATTTTCAATCAAAGCTCCAAGACATCGCAATTTTTTCGTCCACATCGTCCACTTAATTACGTAAAAAAATGATTTTTTGTTTTATTTTTTGGTTTTGGTATTTGGTTTTTTGCTTTTTGCAAAGCATTTTGCCTTCCTCACTGAGGTAAGGCTATAATCCTGCTCTAAAAATGAACTTTGCATAAAAACGTCGTAGACCCACCTTCATATATACATATCGACTCAGAATCGAAAACTGAACAAATGTCTGTGTGTATGTGTGTGTGTATGTATGTATGTGACCAACAAACTAGCTCATGTTTCTCGGCTCTGGCTACACCGATTTGACCGGAACCTGTTGCATTCGACTTGGTTCAGGGTCCCATAGATCGAGTTTTATACAGATTGAAGTTTCGATAAGTAGTTCAAAAGTTATGTATAAAAATGTGTTTTCACATATATCCGGATCCCACTTAAATGTATGTAAACTATGTCCGGGTCCATCATCCGACCCATCGTTGGTTAGGTTATCAGAAGACCTTTCCAACGAGCCTAAAACATTGCAGATCTGGCAACCCTGTCTCGAGATATCCCCACTTAAGTGATATTGATGTAGTTTTTGGAAGCCGGATCTCACTTAAATGTATGTAAACTATGTCCGGATCCACCATCCGACCCATCGTTGGTTAGGTTATCAAAAAACCTTTCCAGCGAGTTCAAAACATTGAAGATCTGGCAACTCTGTCTCGAGATATCCCGACTTAAGTGATATTGATGTGCTTTTTGGAAGCAGGATCTCAATTAAATGTATGTAAACTATGTCCGGATCCACCATCCGACCCATCGTTGGTTAGAAGATCTTTCCAACGAGTTCAAAACATTGAAGATCTGTCAACCCTGTCTCGAGATATCCCGACTTAAGTGATATTGATGTACTTTTTGGAAGCCGGATCTCACTTAAATGTATGTAAACTATGTCCGGAGTTCAAAACATTGAAGATCTGGCAACTCTGTCTCGAGATATGGCCACTTAAGTGATATTTATGTACTTTTTTAATCCGGATCTTAAAAATAGATGAAATTTTTGTACAATTCCATCATATCAGCCATTGTTGGTAATAAGTGAGGAAGGCTCCAACCACATAGGTGGATTAAGTTAGTTTTTTTGGAGAACGCGGATCGATTTTGAATGATCTTGTAAAATGGCCCTTTTGCCCATCTGTTAGGAGGTTTTTTTCACTTACTTTACTTTTACTGCTCAGACAACCCCCGGGTCATGAGCTGTCTCCAGATGCGCTGCCACTGAACTCGGTCTTGGGCTGCTACTCTCCAATTCCGACTCGGGACTCCCACACTTCGAACATCTTCCTCCACTTGGTCTAACCACCTTGCACGTTGCGCTCCCCTCCGCCGCGTTCCAGACGGCTCCGAATTAAACACCAACTTCACCGGATTGATAGTCTGGTTCGGTTGGCGCGCATCCAGCGCGTCCGGCATTCTCGCGACGTGTCCGGCCCACCTGATCCGGCCAGCCTTGGCGACTTTCCGAATGTTTGGCTTGCCGTAAAGTTGCGCCAGCTCGTGGTTCATCCTTCTCCTCCATACAGTGTTCTCACGCACGCCGCCAAAGATCGTCCTAAGCACTCGTCGTTCGAAAACTTCAAGCGCTTGTAAGTCCTCCTCGAGCATCGTCCACGTCTCATGCCCGTAGAGAACGACCGGTCGTATCAGCGTTTCGTACATGGTACACTTTGTACGCCGGGAAAGATGACCAGACCGTAGGGTCTTGTGGAGTCCATAGTAGGCACGACTACCGGTGATGATGCGCCTCCGAATTTCTCTGCTGCAGTTGTTGTCCGACGTAACCAACGATCCGAGGTACACAAACTCCTCCACGACCTCGAACTCGTCCCCGTCGATCACCACGCTCGGTCCTATGCGAGCCCTAAGGGACTCGGTTCCTCCTGCCAGCAGATATTTCGTCTTCGCAACATTCACCTTCAATCCAACCTTATCCGCTTCCCGCTTCAATTCGGTGTACCGCCTGGCCACATCCTCGAACGTTCTGCCGACAATGTCCATGTCGTCGGCATAGCAGATGAACTGGCTGGACCGGTTGATGATCGTGCCCCGCATGTTGAAGCCCGCCCGCCTCATAACACCTTCAAGCCCAATGTTGAAACAGAGGCCGGAGATACCGTCGCTTTGTCGCAGTCCCTTGCGCGATTCGATCGGGTCGGACATCGCTCCCGAAATCTTCACGCTGCACCGCGCCCCGTCCATCGTCGATTTCACCAGTCTGATCAGCTTCCCGGGAAAGCCGTTCTCGTACATGATCTTCCATAGCTCATCGCGATCGACCGAGTCGTACGCGGCTTTGAAATCGATGAACAGGTGGTGCGTCGGGATCTGGTACTCGCGACACTTTTTGAGGATTTGGCGTAGCAAAAAGATTTGGTCCGTCGTCGATTTCCCCTCCACAAAACCGGCTTGGTACGTCCCAACGAAATCCTTTGCTCGCTCCGACAGACGACAGAAGATGATCTGAGACAGCACTTTGTAGGCCGCGTTGAGAATAGTGATGGCTCGATAGTTCTCACATTCCAACTTGTCCCCCTTCTAGTAGATCGGGCATATTACTCCCTCTTTCCACTCCTCCGGTAGCTGTTCTGTGTCCCAGACCTTGACAATCAGCCGGTGTAGACAGGCCGCCAGCTTGTCCGGGCCCATCTTGATGAGTTCAGCACCGATACCATCCTTACCCGCTGCTTTGTTGTTCTTCAGCTTCTTGATGGCATCCTTAACTTCCCTCATCGTGGGTGCTGGCTGGTTTTTCCAAGTTTTATAAAATAAACTATTTTTGTTTTTATCTTTTTATTATTTCTTGTAAGAAAAAATTCCAAATTTTTCATGCCACACAAATATTTTTTTCAAAATTCTATAACATTGAAACAATTTAACATGTGGGTCATTCCAGGTCAACTGGGATCACTTTTGGACTCGACCTTCACCGATTTGGACCAAACTTGGAGGGAACGTTCATCTATCTATAGTAATCAGAAATCGCAAGTTTGGTGCTTATTGAACCATTCCTCTCACTCAGTCGCCAGCCAGCGACAAGTTAAGACGTGTTTTGCTCGTGTTGTCATCTCGCGTGCTTGGAAGTTTTTGACAGATGGAGGTGGAGGAATCCTCCGAGGAGGAAGATTTTCGTCCCGTCAGCGGGAATCGGAAGCGGAAGAAATCCAGCGAGGTCACTGGAATCGGCATCGAAGGAGAAAAAGTTGAGAAGACCCTGCTCAACAATAACAAGTTCAGCCCGCTAGCGGATAACAAAAACAACAACAATGCCAGCCCAGCAGGAGGAGGGGACGCCCCGGCGGTTCCACCACCCGGCCAGTCGGCAGGTAAACAAAAGCAACCACCTTTGGTGGTGAAGAACACCACGGATTTTTACAAGCTCGTGGCGATAGTGGAAAGTTGTAAATTAGGTTTCAAACCGATTTACAAACTAACCCGATTTGGAACCAAGGTGACCTGCTTCTCTGTCAAAGATTTTGACAAGTTGCAAGAGCTACTCAAGAAGAAGAAAGTGGAATTCTACATCCACGATCGGCGGAGCGAACGAAATCATCGGGTGGTTCTTCGTGGGTTTCCTGATGACCTGAAACCGGACGAGGTCAAGTACCTTCTGAAGAGGGATCTCAAGCTGGACGCGCTGGAGGTGCATACCATCAAGCGGAAGGAAAAGTCCACCGTGGACGAAACTCCGTACATTGTGGTCTTCCCCAAGGGATACACCTATATGAAGAAGCTCTCTGCAATGAAAGTTGTGGCAAGCACTATCATCCGGTGGGAGGCCTACCGGAACAAGCGGCCGAACGTGACCCAGTGCAAAAACTGCTTGCAGCTGGATCATGGAACCAGGAACTGTCACCTGAAAGGCAGGTGCAACAACTGTGGGGGTCCCCACAAGACGGACGAGTGCAAAGTCCAAGAAGCCGAGCCGAAGCGGTGTGCCAACTGCTCTGGAGCCCACGAAGCCACGGACCGCAGCTGCCCTAAGCGTGCGGACTTCATCCGGAGCAAGGAAGGCGGAGAAGCAGAGTCCAGCAGTTCCGGCGTTTACGCCGGCGGAGTTCCCTCCGTTGCCGGGCGCAGTTCCGGACGGAAAATCCAAGGATCGCCCTCGTCCCGCAGGAAGCAGCCAAGGTGGCCCCCGAGACGGTGGAGCCACGGAGAAGGAAGCCGGGGAGGTACTCTACAGTTCGGCTGAGCTGTGGGGGATTTTCTCCGAGTACATCGGCAGGTTCAAGACCTGCAAGACCCGCTTGGACCAAGTAACCCTCGTCAGTTACATGATCTCCAAGTATGGAATTTAAAGAGTTTTTTTTTGTTATTATATATTGTTATACTGATCCTCGGTCCCAACCTGGTCACAGCACCTAAAAGGACCTAATAAAAATAAGTTAAGAAAAAAAAAAAAACAAAAAACCATCCCTCTATTTTTGGCACTGCCCTTTTTTGACGATTTTCTAAAAAACTTTTTTTTCTTTTAACCAAACTTTGCAAATACTTAAGCAATAGACTTTTTACAGGTTGCATTTTATAGAAAATTGTCGAAGGAATTCGATAAAAATAAAAATTTAACCCTTAAATGCCTACTAATATTATATTTTAATATTTTAAGTATTAAAATTAAGTTTTGACCAATTCCTTATATTTTTTTTTGGTTTTACTGAAAAAAGTTTGGTTTTGCGAAGTTGGGTTGGCTATATTTTTAGTTAAATGGGTTTGATGTTATTTGAATAAAATGGTGTTCATTGAACAAACATCTTTGGGATGTGCGGGAAAATTACAATCAACTGATTCCGAAAGGATTGAAAGCAGCCTTTTAACAATTGCCCTTCTGACTCTTCCCAGAAGCACACTAAGCACACAAAGCACACATTGGCTCTGTGTTCCAATTAACCCCTTACAACACCGAACAAGCTTAGCCGGCGACTAATTCTGCCCGTTGTTTACGGGTCCTCGTTTATGTTCTAATCTCGGTACAGTGCTCTGCATCAACTCCCACATTCAAGCTTGGTTTGCAACACCTGGCCCGGATAAAGAACCACTCGATTGTTGCGTGTGTTCTGTTCTGAGCGCCCGTGGTAGGGTGGTTCTTTGCCACCCATAAAAACCGGCAAAAGCTCCCCCCCCCCCCTAAAACCCTAGAGAAAGGAGGAGGCACCTCGTGTGGGTGTAGTAGCCTACGTTTATTTGATTATCTTTTCGGTGATTAACTTTTCCGCATAAAACAATCTAATGAACACACGAACAAGCAACAAAACAACAACGGCCACCGTCATAATGTGTGAGTGTGAGGTGTGTGACGGCACACACACACACGTACAAGTACACAATGATAGCGTGGTGTTAAAGCTAGGGTGGGATTGAAACCCCCTGCGCGCACACACACACACCCCAGCCAGATGCCAACGTGGTACAAGGCCTACATTTCGGAGTGTTCCTCGGCTGGTGGCTGGATAATGAAAGAATATGTTGCCCCAAAGTGGTTCGAGAACTTGGCTTGCAGCGGGGATTTGGCAGATGGGGACAGAGCACTATCTAGGCATTTGGTCCGGTCGATTCAAAATTGTTAACATAACATTAAACGTTGGAAGCTTTTTGGTTCAATATCCTACTTAGATTTTCTAAATATATTAACAAAATGAAGCAACATTAAATTTGTAAAAAAAAATAAAATAAAAAACTATATAAACACAAAAGTAAGCAATTATCTAAACAAAAATCCAAAAATTAATTATTGTGTATTAAAAAACTTTGAGCAATTCTCTACGAAATTGGTCTTTTTTAAATTTTATTTTTTTTGTATTTTTTAATTCGGCTGAAACTTTTTTGGTGTTCAAAGTTATATATAAAAATGTGTTTTCACATTTATCCGGATCTCACTTATATGCATGAAAACTATCATCCAACCCATCGTTGGTTAGGTAATCAAAAGACCTTTCCAACGAGTCCAAAAACCATTGAAGATCTGGCAACCCTGTCTCGAGTTACGACCACTTAAGTGATATTTATGTACTTTTTTGAAGCCGAGTCTCACTTAAATGTATGTAAACGAAGTCCGGATCCATCATCCAACCCATCGTTAGTTAGATAATCGAGAGACCTTTCCAACGAGTCCGAAACATTGAAGATCTGGCAACCCTGTCTCGAGATATGGCCACTTAAATGATATTGATGCACTTTTTGGATGCCGGATCTCACTTAAATGTATGTAAACTATGTCCGGATCCACCATCCGACCCATCGTTGGTTAGGTAATCAAAAAACCTTTCCAACGAGTCCAAAACATTGAAGATCTGGCAACCTTGTCTCGAGTTATGATTACTTAAGTTATATGTGTGTACGTTTTTTTCTGGATTAAAAAAAAAATAGCTGAAATATGTGTCCAAACCACTCATATTACCCATTGTTGGTAAAAAGTGAGGAAGGCTCCAACCACATAGGTGAATTAAGTTAGTTTTTTTAAATAGTCGCAGTTATTCATTTTTTCAAAATTAGTGCAAATACTTTTGAAAAAATATTTTTGAAAAGCTGAGAAAATACGATATTTTTGCTTTTTGTTGATACCACCCTTAGTTGCTGAGATAGTGCCATGCAAATATTTAAGGAAAATTGACGTTTTTAAAGTCTCACCCAAACGACCCACCATTTTCTAATGCCGATATCTCAGCAACTAATGGCAACTCACTCAATTACATTCTCCGAAAAAAAAACACTCAAAATTTCAGTTGGGTAACAAATGGTCGGATTTTTTTTCAAATTTAAATTTTAAAACTTTGAAATTTTGAGTAGTTTTTAGAAAATACGTAGTTTTGTGAAAATTTTGAGATTTTTTTTTTATTTTGAGCTATCGAAATTCATTGAAATATCTCGATCATTTGTTACCCTTAAATTTTATGCATTTTCAAAAAATACGTAATTTGGTGAAAAATTTAAGAATTTTCAAAAATATATGTTGCAACTTTCAAAATGTATGAAAACATTCCAATCCTTTAAAAAAAACTGAAAATTTGAGTATTTTTTTGTAAAGATACGTAATTATGTGTTTTTTAGCATTTAAAAAAAAAAATGTTGTTCTTACATTCGAAATGTTTAAAAAAATCCGATCATTTGATATCCATATTAAAAAACCTGAAACTTTTAGTATTTTTTGAATATACGTAGTTTTGTGATTTTTTTTAGTATTTTGAAAAAAAATGTTAGTAAATTCGAAATGTATGAAAAAATCCCAGTCGTTTGATATCCTCAAAAAAACAAATTTTTTAGTTTTTTTTCAAAAATACGTAGTTTTGTAATTTTTTTTATTATTATCAAAAATATTATTACATTCAAAATGTATGAAAAATCCCGATCATTTGATACCCATATTGTATTTTTTGAGAAACATTGCATTTTCAAAATACATGAAAAATAAGTATTCTTATGATTTTTTTTTAATGTAGCTATTTGTGAAATTTTCCGATCTTTTTGAAAACAATATTTCCAAAATTTTCAAATCAAGACTAACATTTCAAAAGGGCCAAACATTCAATATTACGCCCTTTTAAAATGTTATTCTTCGTTTAAAAATTATGAAAATATTGTTTTCGAAAAGATCGAAAAATTTCACAAATGTTTCATATTTTAACATTGAAAATCGGACCATTAGTTGCTGAGATATCGACATTGAAAAATGGTGGGCTGTTTGGGTGAGACTTAGAAAACATCAATTTTCCTGTTTTTAAACATTTGCATTGCAATATCTCAGCAACTAAAGGTCGTATCAACAAAGTCCAAAGAAGCAAAATATAGAGAATTTTCTCAGCTTTTCAGAAATATTTTTTTCAAAAGTGGGCAAACATTTAGTGCACATGTTTTAAAAAATGAAAAACTACGACTATTTTCAAAAAAGTCACATAAATATGGTTATAACTTGAAAACGGTGCACTTTATCAAAAAATCACTTCAGTACTTTTTTATTGCAAATTTGATTTTACATCGAAAAATGAAGTTGAAAAATTTTTGCGACCAAAATTTCGATTTTTTGAAAAAATCAGTAATTATTAAAAAAATCATAACTCGGTCAATGATTTTTTGCACAACCTGGAAATTTCTGAAAAGTTGGCATTTTATGTCCTCTAAAACATATCAAAAAATAAAAAAAAATTAAAATAGCGTTTTTTTGCAAATCAAGTTTTAGTGATAAAAAGTTAAAAAAAAATCACCAAATTTTTTTTACCGTGTATCATTTTTTTCCAGTGTAGTCCGTATCCATACCTACAATTTTGCCGAAGACACCAAATCGATCAAAAAATTCCTTCAAAAGATACAGATTTTCGAATTTTCACACATCATTTTTGTATGGACAGCTGCCAAATTTGTATGGAAAATTATATGAACAAACTAATGATGCAAAAAGGCTTCTTTGGGCATGCCGAAGGCACCAAAAAAGTTTCAGTTGAATTAAAAAATACAAAAAAATCGAATGTCCGAAATCCTAGAGAACTGCTCAAATGAGCAAAAAATGCATTTAATTGCCATGTTTTTAACATTTGATTGAAAAGTGTTTTAAAATGCATTATGAATTATAAATTCGTTCAGTAGTTATTACATAAAAAAATCTACGGTTTTTTGAAAAATATGTACTTTTTTTCTTCATTACTGAACGGGAAGGGGGTAACATAAACTTTTGAAAATATTTACAAACGGCCTTATTGCTACTCTGGGCATTCTGAACTTTCCAACAGCTCTATATAGTACAAAACTTGTGCCGTGAATATTGCAATACACGCGAGCAGTGCGTGCGTGTTCCCGTTTCCAATCGCATGTTCTGATTTGGCATGGCTGGCAATAGGTGGTGCCCCGTACGAGAGAAAAGATACATTTGCCGGACGGACTTTGGTGCATCATGTATAAAATTGCGTGCATCCCCGTACACCGCGGTGTGAAAGTTTTGCAAAAGTTTGATGTAATTTATGAAATTTCAATTACGATTATAATTTAAAATAGAAAAACAAATTAAGCTTCATTTTCTTTTTGTAAATTTTGTGAGCATCTCAAATATTTCAATCTTCCATTAGTTGTGCACATCCCGCAAACCGTGACTTCTGATTCTAAGCTCGCGCGGAAGTGTGTATGAATGGCAAAATAAAGAATTATTAATGGCCACCGATGATTGCGAAAGGCTATCTCCACCGCTGGAGAGAAAGACACCCCATCTGGAATGACTCTGATCCGACAGTTGAGCTTTTATCGAATGGTTTTAAATTTTCAACGACTGACCAGAAGGTCCTCTCTCGCTCGTAGCAGCAGCAGCAGCAGTAGCTACGCCAGGTCCTGTTGAGGTTCTGTTCTTCTGCCGTGTTAGATAAGCCCCCACGATGGAGCGCGAAATGAAAAATGTTCATTATGTGCCGATAGTGGCCTGCGTATCTAATGATGAAAATGGCTTTTGCCCACCCCCGTCGCTGGTGGCTCCAGAGAGGACTTTGTACGACGGCGCTGGACGTTGGAGCACCAACCAAGTGGCGCTGTAGCACATATCATACACACGCTCGCATAGTTTTGGCATGTTGTTGGGGGGGTCGGGATTATGTCGGCCAGCAAACCCCACTTTCCTCACCTCCCCCATTTGGTATAGATTGGGATCGAGTCGGATTAGTTCCGGTGCTTAAGCATTCAATGGACGAGTGGTGATTAATTTTTCCAGCCTCGAAGTGGGGGACGGAATCGGGAAAAAGGCAGTTTTATCTGATAAATTACTGTGCCAGATGTGGAGGAGGAGGAGGCCAAAGGGGTGGTATCCATATCGGGTCGATTCGGTGGTGTGTTTCACTGGAGTTTAGTGCGATGGCTTATTGTGAAGTAGAGGGTATCGTTTTTTTGTTTGTATGGTGCTGTTAAAAATTATTTATAAATACGATAGCTCTATTCTACTGAACCGATAGAGTGCGTTGGATTGGTTTATTTTGATTAGATGAATCAATCATGAGAGCAGCACTTCATTTTTTTCCGGGATTTGAAAGTGTATCTAAACTCCGGTGAGTGATTTAGGCAATTTATTTATGCTGCTAAATTTTAGATCGAATGATGGATTACAGCTACCAATTTAAACGGATTGGTGAACATACAAACTAGATGACAGAATTGTATAGTTCAATGCAATCAAAAAAAAAAAAAAAAAAACTAAAAATAAAAACAGTAAACAAGAGAAGCAAAACATTTTCGTAAAAGAGTAGTTCTGTTCGATTTTTTCACGATTTTCAAATTATAATTATTTGACTAAGATAAAACTTAGTGAAAAGAAACTTCTTCTTTTTTTTGAATATTAGTTTTTTCCAAACAAGTCACCATACAATGTTGGTCGTTCAAATTGGACACAGAAATGTACGAAATTCTGTATCTTGAGAAGAGAGATTTTCTGATCGATTTGGTGTCTTCATCATGATGATTAGGACTTCTCGAGAAAAATTGGTGCTCCGAAAAAAATCGTTTTTTTTAATTTTTTTTATCACTACAAGTAAGATTGTTTATTTTTTGAAAATATCCTAAACCTGAACAAAACAAGAAACAAAATTTAATTTTCAACCGAAAAGTACATTACATTTTGTTTATGAAATGTGTAATTGAAAAGTTATAGCTTCTTTTGTTTCAAATTTTTCGATTTTTTTTCATTTTTCAATTTTATTATACTTCTTAAAAGAAAAACAACCATGAATTTTTTTATCCTGAAAAAAATTTTTCTCTCTGACACTTTGAAAATCGGGCAATTTGTTTCTGAACTACAAACCTAACAAAGAATTCGAATCGATGAAAATGATATTTTCTTAGTGTCACCTAACTTGCCTGTAATTTTCAACTGATGATGTCTCGGAAACTATTGGTCCGATTTTCAATATTAAAAATTTAACTGTCGTGAAAGTCTGGGAAAAAATTGGGAATACGTCAAAAATCGAAAAAAAAAAAAAAAACTGGGAAAAAGGCGGGAATTAACGATTTGTTTTACTTACAGACTTGAAAAGTAGGGAATCCCAAGTCAACCTTTCTTGAAAAATAGGATAGGAAAATAGCTCTAGGATATCTTTGTAATATTTGTACAATTTTCAATTCTATTGCAATCAATTTGTTTTGAACTTTTAACACAAAAGTAAAGGTTCTGTTCATTTTTTTTATTCGATAATGAAAAGGCTATTTGAGAAACTTAAAAAGAGCAATTATCTACGAAATCTACCGATTTCGACCATTTTTTTTTATTTTTATATTTGGCTCACAACTTTGTGGGGGCCTTCCCTATCACCAATGATGCCGTTTTGTGTCATACAAATCTCCATTCAATTTCGGCAGCTGTTCATATTATTTTATTTCATTATTATTTTTTTTCACAAAAAAACAATTTCTCAAAATTAAAATTTTCAAAATATTTTAAAATAATAAATACGCCCTTTTGAAATGTTAGTCTTGTATATAAAAAAATCAAGGAGATCGTTAAATTTCACGAATGTTTCATTTTTTAACATCGAAAATTGTTGAGATATCAACTTTAAAAAATGGAGGGTTGTTTGGGTGAAAATTAAAAAAAACATTTTCCTGTTTTTTTTTCTTTTATTCGCTGTTTCTCAGTAGACGAAATTATAGGAAATATTCTGAACTTTTCGAAAAAAATATTTTCAGGAATGGACAATCAAGGACACAATTTTAGAAAATAATAAAACCGGTTCAACTTTTTTACCGGTTGGGTGAACCGGTTAAGCTGAATCAGTTTGATTTTGATACAAAATGACTTTTCATGCAATTTGATGAAGTGTGATATGTCTTATGATGCATTTCGTTATAGTCATGATCAAGGGTCCTGTTTGCTCCAAAATGACTCATTCACTCGCTGCCACCAATCGAAAGCGACAAAAGCCTGCTCTGACCGTTTCCTACCGTTTGTCCCTTCCAAACCAATCGCTACAGAATACTCTCTTTTTGCTCTCCCTCTCACTTCAATTGAGTAGTACAGCGAATGGTTCAGACAGACCGATTGCGTTATGTCGCTCAGTCGCTGAGTCGAAATCTTTTGCGATCGACTTTGTTCTACTCAATTATAAAACTGATTAAAATCTATGTTATCAAAAGTGTTTTGTAATTTTGTTGATAACACGACATCAAAGACACATTTACAAGCAATTTCCATCATGCCAAATACAAATTTACGGCAAACTGTGGTAGTGCAGGCCAAAGGAGCGCCGAGCTGATGTGTTGTTAGATTCTCTCCTCTCTGAACGTATTCGTGTGTGAGTCGGGTCAACGGACGGAGTGGGCAAAGACATTCACGAAGTATTTGCGTCGCTGAGAGAAGCGATTGGTGAACCGGTACAACTGTTGTACCGTTTGGGTGAACCGGTTCGGATGAATCGGTTTAATTTTAATACAATATATTTTTTCATGAAATTTTATGAACTTTGATATGTCGCATGAGTGTATTTCTGAACAAAAAATGTTTCCATTGTTTTACTAAAATAAATACAATATACAATAATAGTTTATCAAACTTTTAAAGTAAAACTTGTAAGAAAAGGTACTTTTATTATATTTTATTTATTATATTATATTTAATTTAAAGTACAGATAAAGCCCTTTCCAAAACACTATAAAACATTGAGGTTTGACATGTATAGTATGAGATATAAATTTTACAAATTTACTGTAACGCATTTTGCACGGGGTTTTTTTCGTGCACCCTCTCCCCCCCCAAGCCCCGCCCCAAAATGCATTAGTACAAATATTTTTTCTCATTCTGACGATTCCAAAACACTATAAAACATTGATGTTTGGTAGTATTTTGCGTATGTTCCAGGCTTTCGAAAAATCTCTGTAACGCATTTTGCAGACTTAGAATTGTACAGGATTTTGTCTGTCTTGGGGTTGTGACTGTTAAGTATAGAAATTAAAATGGAAATTTGATACACATACTTGTTTACATATTTTTTAAAATATTTAGTGACTAAGATTTCTCTCTGAGTCAAAATTATGACTGCTTATTTGGGCTGTGATTTTACAACATTATGTTTAAAATTTGCTAGAAATGTGTTTTTCTGATGCTGATTTACACTATTTTTTCGTAAGAGCTGGGTAGCCACAATAATTCGTATCAATCAATTGTCCAAATTTGGACAATTTATAATTTAACAATGTGGCAGCAATAAATGTAGACTTCCGTAAGACTTAATGTAGTGTAAATTCTAACGAAAGTCAAAAGGATGGAAATACATTGAGTTTAAGAGATTTAATGAGTCAACTTTATGACTGTTCGAAACGAATTCAGTTTTTATTTTCATTAGGCGATCAGCCAAAATTATAATATCACTAAAGTAGGGTGCATTCTTTAAATTGAAAGTACCAAGCCATTTGGGTAATTGTTTGAACACTGAACTCACATAGATGAATATTAATATCTCTTGATGGATATTGAATGGTAATAACGAAAATTTTAAAACTTCGGTCCATACCATGCATTAATTCAAATTTCCTATCAATAGCCGTGATTGACCTGCAAAAGTTTCACTTTAATTCACCTCAATTATTCAACCCCCTTTCAGACATTCTGCTCTACCGAGCTCAAGTAACACTAACGAAACTCTTGCACAGAATGCCAGCAGCAGTACTCTGGCACTCTCTCCCAGTTCTGCCAGTCGGAATAAATTCATCAAAAACTCCGTCCCAGCGACGGATGCGTCACGTGTTCCTCTCCGTTCCATTACGGGAAGACCGAAAACCGCACCCTGCCCCCTGCCAACAAGAGAGTGACTGAGAAATTGCGAGCAAAGTTTTATCTTTCACTAGCAATTTTCTAAAAGTCTGACAAAAACGGGCAAACTGTGCGCAAAAAGTGTGTTCTCTCCCTGCCAGTCTGCAGCGTGGTACAACCAACAGGCGTCCAAGTTACCCCGAGGCAGTACCCACAGGGACGAGTTGATCTATTCATTAAATTAGACTCCTTCACTGGGTTTTAAGCCTTCCAGGGGTCCAAAGAAGGGTCGACCGCAAAAGTTTGACAGTAGTGGCCAAGATCACCGAGAAATAGCAGGGCAGTTTGTGGGAGAGACAGCGACTTTTGACAAAATGTGTGCATAATTTATGGCTTCCCGGGAAAAGTTCGAGTCGAGTTTCGTTGCGGTTGGACGAGTCGGGAGCAGTACAGCAGAGCAGGGAACGACGATACGGGTTAGTGCCGTCTTACATGCAACCATTTTGCATGCTTCACCAGCCCAATTACCTATCTTCCCCGAGTTCAATGGAGCTTACGAAAGTGTATACGGGCCTGTTGGGTGTAACGAGTCGTGTGCATGAACAAAACTTGCTGGAGTTGACTCTATTGTGATCAACTTGATACACTTTGAAACCGAGCCAGTGCAGTGTTCAAGTTCTAAAAACCGCAAGTTGAATAATCTATCATTTTTTTGTTGATAATATGAATTCGACAAAATCCAAATAATTGGAATATTTGATTTGAATAAAAATCACTTTTCAAATCAATTTAGAATTACTTTGCAAAAATCAGTGCTTTTTAACACTTCGGATGGCATTTTAGACTTGATGTAGAATTGAAAGACATAAGTCAATCAACGAAACTTGACCACATAAGTTCCCGTCTAGTCGGTTCCGGAATGGTGTAAAATTAAAAACCTTTGAACATTCTTTGGGTTTCGTGATTTTAGCGCTTATTGTGATGAATGTTATGGAATGACCAAAACTATCAAAATGACAATATCGACCAAATGTCAAAAACGATCAATATGGCCAAAACGACCAAATTGACTAAAATGGTAAAAACGATCAAAATTACCGAAATCATTGCCAAAACGACCAAATTACGGAATAGACCAAAATAGTCAAGCCGATCAAAATGGCCAAATAGATCAATCGATCAAAATGGCGAAAACGATCAAAAATGACCAAATTTATCAAAATGGCCAAAATGATCAAAATTAGCAAATCGGCTACATTACCAAAACGATGAAATTAGTCAAAATGACAAAAATAACCAAATCGACGAAAACGACAAAAATAGCCAAATCAACCAAAATACCAAAACTATAAAATTAGTCAAAATTACCAAATCGACAGAAATTTCCAAATCGACCAAAATAACAAAATTTATCAAAATGGCCAAAATTAGCAAAACGATCAAATTTGCCAAAATGACAAAAATGATCAAATCGACCAAAACGACAAAAATAGCCAAATCAATCAATATACCACAACGGACAAATTAGTCAAAATGACCAAATTGACAGAAATTGCCAAATCGACCAAAATGACCAAACTTATCAAAATGGCCAAAATGACCAAAATAAGCAAATTGGCTAAAATTACAAAAAATGGCTACATCGACCAAAACGACAAAAATAGCCAAATCAACCAAAATACCAAAACGATAAAATTAGTCAAAATGACCAAGTCGACAGAAATTTCCAAATCGACCAAAATAAAAAAAAAATATCAAAATGGCCAAAATTAGCAAAACGATCAAATTTGCCAAAATCACAAAAATGATCAAATCGACCAAAACGACAGAAATAGCCAAATCAACCAATATACCACAACGGACAAATTAGTCAAAATGACCAAATTGACAGAAATTGCCAAATCGACCAAAATGACCAAACTTATCAAAATGGCCAAAATGACCAAAATTAGCAATTCGGCCAAAATGACCAAAATTATCGAATTACCAAAACGACATAAATAGCCAAACCGACCAGAATACAAAAATGATGAAATTGGTCAAATTGACCAAATCGACAGAAATTGCCGAATTGACCAAATTACGGATTTGATCAATATGGAAAATATAAAATCAATATATTGACCAAATCAACCAAAAAAGGGAAAACGATAAAAAATTACCATATTTATCAAAATGGCCACAATGACCAAAATTAGAAAATCGGCCAAATTACACAAAACGATCAAATTTGCCAAAATTACAAAAATGGACACATCGACCAAAACGATAAAAATTAGCTAAATCAACCAAAATACCAAAACGATCAAACAGGTCAAAATGACCGATTGTCAAAACGATCAAAATGACCAAATTTATCAAAATGGCCAAAATGACCAAAATTAGCAAATCGCCCAAAATTACTAAAACGATCAAATTGGTCAAAATGAAAAAAAAATACCAAATCGACCAAAACGACAAAAATAGACAAATCAACCAAAATACCAAAACGATCAAATTAGTCAAAATGACCAAATCGACATAACTTGCCCAAACGAGCAAATCACGGATTCGACCAATACAGGCAATAAAATTATAATTAATAAATTGACAAAATCAACCAAAATGGCGAAAACTTTCAGAATTACCAAATTTATCAAAATAGCCAAAATTACCAAAATTAGCAAAACGATCAAATTGGCAAAAAATACAAAAAAAGCCACATCAACCAAAACGACAAAAATAGTCAAATCGCCCAAAATACCAAAAAGATAAAATTGGTAAAAACGATCAAATCGACAGAAATTGCCAAATCGACCAAATTACGGATTCGACCAAAATGGAAAAAAAATGAATAAATTTACCAAATCAACCAAAATGACGAAAACGATCAAAAATTACCAAATTCATCAAAATGGCCAAAATGACCAAAATAAGCAAATCGGCCAAAATGACCAAAATTAGCGAATCACCAAAACGACAAAAAATAGCCAAATCGACCAAAATACCAAAACGATAAAATTGGTAAAAAACATCAAATCGACAGAGATTGCCAAAACGACCAAATTACGGAATAGACCAAAATAGTCAAGCCGATCAAAATGGCCAAAAAGATCAATCGACCAAAATGGCGAAAACGATCAAAAATGACCAAATTTATCAAAATGGCCAAAATTAGCAAATCGGCCATATTAACAAAACGATCAAATTTGCCAAAATGACAAAAAATGAATAAATTGTCAAAACGACAAAAATAGTCAAATCAACCAAAATACCAAAACGATCAAATTAGTAAAAATGACCAAATCAACAAAAAATTCCAAATCACGGATTCGACAAATAATGACAATAAAATTAAAATGAATAAATTGACCAAATCAACTTAAATGGTCAAAACGATCAAAATGACCAAATTTATCAAAATGGCCAAAATTAGCAAAACGATCAAATTTGCATAAATGACAAAAATAATCAAACCGACCAAAACGACAAAAATATCCAAATCAACCAAAATACCACAACGGACAAATTAGTCAAAATGACCAAATCGACAGAAATTGTCAAATCGACCAAAACGATCAAATTTATCAAAATGGCCGAAATGGCCAAAATTAGCAAATCGGCCAAAATTACCAAAACTATCAAATTGGCTGAAATTACAAAAAATGGCCTCATCGACCAAAACGACAAAAATTAGCCAAATCGTACAAAATACCAAAACGATGAAATTGGTCAAAATGACCAAGTCGACAGAAATTTCCAAAACGGCCAAATCACGGATTCGACCAAAATGGAAAAAATAAAAATGAATAAATTTACTAGAGGTGGGCAAAACCGCTCTTTTTTAGGAGCCGCTCATTTTTGTTCGCTCTTTGAAAAGAGCCGCTCTTTTGAACGGCTCTTTCGCTCTTTTTTAAAATTTTGAAGAATTTTTTTTTTAAGAATCGTATGATTTTAAAAGTTATTTCACACTGGACTTTTACAAATTATTTGATAAAAAATTAAAACTGAAAACGAGAAGATGTCCTTGAAAACCATTGGTCTTGGCGGTCTCTATGTCAAGATTTCTACTCGAACCTAAACATTCGAGTAATTAAATGGCATCCAAACTTAAATCTAGGATTGGAAAAATTGCTATTAATTTTAAAATTGCGTTTATTTCTGCAAGAATTGAAATAATGCTGATATTTTATTTGGAGAAAACATTCTGTGAACTCTTTTCTACATTCTGATTTAATTGATAAAGTCTATAAACGCTAAAGTTGATTTGGACAGAAGGTTTATTTTTCAAAATCTCTAAACTATTCAGAAGATTTTTGATAATATTATGCAATTTGAAATGCTCAAATTTGTATTCCAGTAGTACTTTAATTTATAATCAGTTGTAAAGTGAAAAATATTTTTATGTTGTTTTAAAAAATAATTTATTTGTTTTTTTTATAGGCATTGAAATATTTGAAATTGCATTTTCAATTCTCAAAAACAAATTTAATACTACATTTTTTGGAAATTCAATAAATTATATTTATAACAAAAATCATGCCATGTTGGGCCGGTTCTTTCAAAAAGACTGAAGTTTTAAAAAGAACCGCGATTCTTTTTTTGTAAGCCACGGTTCTTTCGCTCTTTTCAGTGAATCGGCTCTTTGAGCGGTTCGCTCTTTTTTGCCCACCTCTAAAATTTACCAAATCAACCAAAATGGTCAAGCCTATCAAAATGATCAAATTGATCAAAATGGCGAAAATGATCAAAATGGCTAAATGTATCCAAATGGGCAAAACGACCAAAATCACCAATACGAGCTAAAATGACTAAAATAACCAAAACGACAAAAAATGTCATATCGATCAAAATTGACAATTACAGTCCAGACTCGATTATTCGCAGGTTGTTATGAGCCTTCGGTAATCAAATCACGAACAAAAAAAAAGTTTTTTTTTATGTTTTTTTATTTCTTTTTTTTACATCAAATTCGAATTCTGCGACCCAATTTGAGTCAAATTTGAGTGTTTGATTGAAATGATCGTAAATCAAGATGATCAAAATCCTTTCAAACTTTTTAAAACTTTACATAAGCAAAAAAAAATATTTATAGAATTTGAAATCAACCCTAACATTTGATGTAGTCTAAAATAAGTAGTTTAAGGCATTTTAAAACTAAATTATTTATTTTACGATTTGGAAACCTTGTTATTTTTTAGCAGCGATACCGAACAAACGCTGATCAAGATTAATCTTTCTGATATCTCTAAATTCATTTTACAAAAATGCATAATATATGTAAGAACATCTTAGATATTCTAAGCATTTACATTTCAACAACAAAGTATCAAATTCAGCTCATCTTTAAGATTCCCTGATGCAATTCAGTGTATTTAAATATCATAAAAAAAAGTCCAATTTAAATATCCTCTTATCTCTGCCGACGCAATCGTGCAGTTTCAGATTTTTAATGGCCCAATTTCTTCTTCTTCTCCCCCTCCCCCCCCCCCAGGAATCACGCCGCCCCCGGGTGGCCCCGCGGGAGTCGCCGGCGCCGCGGACGACGCCGAGGACACCCCGTACACGGCGGCCATCCTCGGCACCGACAATAAGCCCTACTTTGACGACGTCAGCCCGCGGAACGTCACGACGGTGGTGGACGACATGGCCGTGCTCAAGTGCCGCGTCAAGCACAAGGGCAACCGAACGGTAAGTGTGTCCGGGAGAAGTCTCCGGAGTTCGATAATTGCAGCCGCCGGACCCCCCACGGGAAGGTTTTGATCCGACCGTTCTTGGTGGGTTGTTTTCATCCGGTGGCGCGGAAATTACGACCGGAATAAAAATAAAACGCTGAAAAAGTCGGTTGATGGGGAACGGTGGGGTTGATTTATGATTTTTTTTAAATAAATAATTGCATTGAAAAATTAGAACTATTTTCTGTTTATATTTTTTATTAAACTTCATATTTCAAGTTGATCCCACTGATTTTCAAAAAAAATATAATAAATTTAATTTTTGAGAACACATCGTGAGCGTTGCCAAAAGAAGTGACAAATGACGGTCCTCAATTAATGGTGTCTCTGTGACGGAGCTTGCAAAGCTTAGCGAATAGTCAAAGACGTTAAATTTTCCCTTTTGACCCAAATTGGGCATTGACGATGGTCGTGCAAATGAACTCCGAACTGGAGAGACGTTTTCGGATGAACAACTTTAACTGCGCTTCTAATGGCGGGATGAATCGAAACTATTAAAGTTTATGACTTTTGCTTTGATGGTTTTTTTTCTGGAAGGACCTTACAGTCTATTATTTTTTTTTTACTTTTTCTGCAAGTTATTTTTTAAGCTACTTTTTTCGTTGTCTTGTTTCCTACTTAAAAGCAATTTAGATTTTTTTAATCGAAGATGGCGGCCAAAACGGCGGTAATGAAATACGGCCCAGGGTCGATTATACGATGCTTCGATTATCGGAAGTTTCGATTATATTATCCGAAGTTCGATTATCTGAAGGTTTGTATGGAACTTTTTTTTTATTTTCTCACTTTTGACCTAAAATTTGAGTTCTGTGACCCCTTTTTAGTCAAAATTTTATAGCTGATGGCCTATTAAATTGAAAAATGCCTTTTTTCCAAATTTCATCAACACCATTATGGCCGCCATCTTGGATTTAAAAATTCTAAATCACTTTTGAGAAGTTTAGATGTCAAACATGAGGTCAACAACCAAAAAAAAGACAGTGAAAAACTTTTTTTTGTGATTCGTTTATCCGAAGTGAAATTTTGCCAAGGTCTTCAGATAATCGAGTCAGGACTGTATTGAAAAATGCATTTTGTAATTAAATAGGGCATCAACAATTAAATTTTGACTGAAAAGGGATCACAGAACTCGAATTTTATGTCAAAAGCAAGAAAATTAAAAAAAAAAACAGAAAAAATGTTCGGATTATCGAGTCTGGACTGTACCATGTTGAATAAAGTATGACGAAAAATGGCATCTTTTGAGCTAGCATACAAGATGATTAAAATGTAATCGGCAGTTATAAAAATCTTGATTTTTCAAAAAGGTCGAAAATAAATGATTTTTGGCCTTTTTTAATATTAGGGTTGATTTAAAAATATTGATAATATTATTAATGAAGAGCATAACTAAATTCACAGTTCTTTAATTTTTTGACATTGATAATCGGACTCATGTTTGCCAAGTTAATGTAAATTAAAAGTTCAACGAGATACAGCAATTCCACGTCAAACAGGAAGGATTTAAACAAAAAGTGCTCCGATTTGGCTCAAATTTAACATGGAGTCAAAATAATAAGATCCGTATTTTTTTTTTGTTTGGCGATTAGGGTACTCCTATCTGAATTAGAGTGGTTCATAAAATGAAGTTTTTCGTCAATTTTTGACGAAACTATTATTTATGAAGTGAATTTATGGGAAATTCTCTGATCTCCTGAAAAAATATTGTTTAGATCCGGTTTCACGTCTTCAAAAAAAAAAAATCTTTGGGTGAATCTCAAAAACGGTACACGCATGCACATTTGATTATACATCTTCATCATCAAAATATGCTTTAAGATTTTGTTCATATTTTTTTTAGAAAATTGGCAACCCTACCAATGATTTTTACCAAGTTGTGCCATCACTCAAAAGATGACATTGTGTGTCGTTTATAAGAAATTCAGAATTAAAATTTAAAAAAATGTTCGAAAAGTCGAATGTTAAAATGGTTTTTTATAGTGCAGCTGTTTTTTATTTAAGAAAGCCTAAACAAAACCTACAACTTTGCCGAAGATTCCAAACCGATCCGGATACCTGTTCTCAAGGTACAGATTTTTGAATATTTGAATAACCATTTTGACTGAAAAGAAAAAGAAAAAGTTCACACAAAATATCATTCATGTAAAAAAAAGCTCATTCTTGGGAGAATCTCTTATTATTGTAAAAAATAACCCCTACATTTGAAATGGCCAAAACGACTCAGAAAGGTTTTTTTTTAATGTTACAACCAAGGTTGTTAATCGATAGAATTATCGGCGATAATTTTATCGTCTAACGATAACGTTGATGATTATCGTTATCGTCATCGTTATTCCGATAATTCTATCGGCGATAATCTTATCGCCGATAACGGACGATAACTCACTTTTAAAATCGTTTTTAAATTGGCTTAGTCCATCAATATCATATAAATTTTTTATTGCATTTGCTTACAATATATTTTTTGATAATGCAGTAAGTTTCAAAGCATAAATACAAAAAAAATATCACAAAATACCGTATTTTTTTGAAACTACTCAAATTTTCATAATTTGAAATATAGGTATCATAAGAAGCGAAATTTTACCTCAATTTTCACCGTTTAAGATTTTTTTGAATAAAATACTAAAATATTCACAAACTACCGTATTTTCTCAAAAATACATGCTCAAATTTCTAAAAGTTCGCAATATGGGTGTGACACGATTCGAAAATTATGCTAGCATTCTCTGTTTTAGAGGTTTTTTTTTTGTATTTCACTCAAAAATCTCTAAAACAGTGTAGAATAATTCGCTTCGTTTGATACCCATATTGCGAATTATGAAACTTTTAGTACTTAATAAAAAAGGTATTTTTTGTAAATTTCAGTATTTTATTCAAAAAACTCTTAAACAGTGAAAAAGCATTCCAAATTTTAAATCGTTTTACACCCATGTTGCGAATGATAATTTTTTTAGTATTTTCGAGAAAATACGGTATTTTGTGACAATTTTAGCAATTCTTTAAAAAAAAACTCTATAGCAGCGAAAATTCAGGTAAAATTTCGCCTCGTTTTAAAAAAAAAATGAGTGCTTAAAAAACGGTATTTTGTGAAAATTTCAGTATTTCATTCCAAAAAATAAACTCTGAAACAATGAAAATACATGCCAAATTTTGAATCGTTTGACATCCATATTGCGAATTTTGTAATTGTAATTGTAATTGTAATTTTAAAAATTCTAGTTTTTTCGAGAAAATACCTGTTACCTTTACAACCAACTTTATTTGCATCTATTGTGATAAATGCCTTATACACAGTTGAAAGGATCCCTCAAAACTCTGTACTGCACTTACAAAACTACTGTTAGTCGATAAACTAAAGAAATAAACTGAATAGATTGTATTGTAAAAAAATAAAAAATACGGTATTTTTCTAAACTGGTTGAAATGCACGCAAAATTTGTGGATCGTTTAGTTCCCATATTGCGAATAATAAATTTTTCAGTATTTTCGAGAAAATTCGGTATTTTGTGAAAACTTCAATATTTCATTCACAGAACAGAGAAAATGTAAGCAAAATTTCGAATCGTTTGATACCCATTTTGCGAATTATGGAAATTTAAGTACTTTCAAAAAACAAAACATTTTGGGAAAATTTTAGAATATCATTCTTAAAACTCTAAAACTGTGAAAATGCATGCAAAATTTCGAATCGTTTGACCTCCATATTGCGAATCATAGATATTAGAGTATTTTAGAGAAAATACGGTATTTTGTGAAAATTTTAGTATTTCATAAAAAAAAACTCTAGAACAGTGAAAATGCAATTTTTGTAAATTTTTGTACTTTCCAAAAAAATGCATTTTGTGAAAATTTTAGTATTGCATTAAAAATCACTAAAACAACAAAAATGCACCCATATTGCGAATTATAAATTTTTTTGTATTTTCGAGAAAATACGTTATTTTGTGAAAAGTTCAGTATTTCATTCACAGAACTCTAAAACATTGAAAATGTAAGCAAAATTTCAAATTGTTTGATACCCATATTGCAAATCATGAAAATTTTAGTACTTTCCAACAAAAAAGGCATTTTGTGATAATTTTAGTATTTCAAGCAAAATTTTAAATCGTTCAATACCCATATTGCAAACTTTGAAAATTTGAGTATTTTCGAGAAAATACAATATTTTGTGATTTTTTAAACGTTTTTATACTTTGAAACTTACCATATTATCAAAAACCCGATTTAATATCACCAAAAGTGAAATAGAGCCTTTCTTACAAAATGATGAAACTCCGATAAATATATTGGTGCAATTAATTTTTCTGAAACAAAATGATACCACCCAGTGAGAATTTGACCTACAGCTTCGAATATTTTTAAGGCTAAACCTGGAATACCATTTTTTTTTAATTTCAGGGGTACATTATTGGTCGCAAGGTATTAAAATTTAATTAAGAAAAACATATTGGATTGACATTATTAGAAAAATATAAAGGGTACTCAGTCTTTAATGTTAGTCTATGATTAAATTAAAAATTATATATCGCTATTGCACTTTGTCGATCTATTATTGACAAATTGTCGATCTTTCGAGCGAGAACGTATCGGGACTTCAAATTTGATGTTCAGTATATGATTCTGTATAAAATCAACAATTTAATAGGAAAAAATAGGGTAAAAATAAGACGAAAAACACTAATATGTCTATATTTCTGGAAATACATTTTGGAAAAGCTTCAAATTTTGGGCCTAAGCAGTTTATGGCGCATGTTTTCGAATGGTTTTTTGTTTAAAACTGAATTCTTGTAATTTGATAGTGTTATCTGTAAAATAGTCCAAAAAAAACTCTAAAAATGGCTTTGACCACATTTATTGGTCGAAAATTGTGAATCGAAAAATAAAATGTTCCTCTCCGACTCCATGGCTACAAATCTGAAATATAAAAATGGTGGGTTTTACGAGCGGTTTTCCAATGATGGAAGACACAAATTTTTAAGAGCGGATACAGACATCGCTCATGTATTTCAGAAAAAGAGCTCTCAAAAATCAGACTTTGAGTTCCGGGTTTCGGGCCAAAATTCAATCGAAAGAGCGCATCCTAACCTTCAATTTAGTAATAGGATTTTTTTTTCTGGGACGACTCCTCGCCGCGCACGAATTTTTTAAGATTTCTGAGAAAAATGTTTTTCCAAAAGCTAACCTTAAACCTTTCTTTTGTTGGAACTTAATTACAGTTTAAGGCTTAGGCATTAAAAAATACTCACTCACTTGAAATTCAAACGATTTGCATTTCAATGCTGTTTGAAAATTCAAAATTTTCTGAAAAAAAGTTTTCTGATCAATTTTAAGATTTGATTTTTATTTATTTAGTTATTTGGCTGACTCATAAAAAATATTAACGTCATCATATCAACTCACTTTTGCGTGATGTAAACTGAACAATAAACTAATTTAAACATCATGACAAACTACAATCAACAAAGTCGTGTTCTCAATTCCGTGCATTATAACATAACGCGAAAATGAGCGAGCTCGTTGACGAAAGCGTTTATGCTAATATTAATTAATACCTGGTAAAATGTTGTAAGCCTTCATGACGGGGTGGCGGCACTGCAGCACTGCACTCTGCTACGGCCAGTATTTACGTCAATATCATGTGATTACACACACAATTTGTTGCTAAATATCAATTTGCTACACGCAAACCAAAGCGGACACGTAACACATACATTGTTTAAATTTGATTCGAACAAGCTGATTACATTTAACAATGAAACATCGTAAATTTTGCGTGAAACATTTTTTTCATCTCAAAATTGGAACAATTTGCAAGCTGTCCAGAGTTGGGACAACTTTGTGTTCTTCGTCGCCATAAATTTCACCTCACGACGTCGTCGTGGTGACATTTTGCAATCACTTTTGGACGGCGCCAATTCCCCACCCGAATGCCAATAAATTTGACCAAAAGAAAGTCACACACACACATTAAAATAAATCACGCTGCCAGGGTGGAAAGAAAATTGGTTGAAAGTTCAAACATTTTTCAAACCGGGGGTGACAACATTCGGATGGATAAAACACACGTGGGTTTAATTAAATGTGTATGGATTTTATTGAACGAGAACAAATAAAAGGTTTTTTTGGGAAATGGTATGATTGATTGCACAACAACCACCGAAATCAATTCGATCATATTACAGAAGGGTAGTGTTTACACCGGGTTTAACCCTGTGACGCTCATGTTTACTCCTGAGCAGGGCTGCGGAGTCGGGTCAAATTTCAAACGACTCCGATTCCGGCCTACCAACTCTAGCCAACTTCGAATCCGACTCCAACACCTACGCAGTATTAAATTTGTATTATTAACATCACTCTCATGTTTAGTGACAATTGCGCGAATACCGTAAAACGGAGTAATATTTTTGTTTGGGGTGACTTTGAAAGGTTTCTCAACTGCATTTTGCATGTTTGAAACAAAAATAAAAACAACTTCAGATTTAAACACATTTTAAGTAGGACCATTTTCCAAGTAAGTTCAAAATTTCACTCATTTTATTATTAGATTATAAATGAGCTCCACACATATTTAATTGTTATTTTTTTCATTAAAACATAAAAAGAAACCTTACCTGCATGATCGATGTGACAAATGAAATAAATTTGCCAACTCACACATCAACAATCAACCTTGGTTTTGAAATATACCATTATCGTTTTCGTATTTAAACAAGTTGAATTTTTTTGAAGAAACTAACCCTCTACTGCCCAATTTTTTCCGATTTTTTTTATTTTTTCCATGTTTCCGAAAAACTTTACTTCTCTTGTTTTATGTTTTTCTTGTTTTATTATGTTTGTTTTTGGTAGTATTTGGCCTATTCTACCACCTAATATAATTACATTTTGCCTATCGAATTTTTTCACGTTTTTACAGTCACTTTTTCAATTTTTTGCATGTTTTTCACATTTTCTGCTATAGAATGGTTCCATCATCATTTAAATTGCAAAAAAATGCGTAGAGGCATAGTCTGGGAAAAATAAGAAATGATAGTAAAAAACACGGCCAAAGTTGACCCCTAAAAAAATAACATTTTAAAAACATTTGAAAAGTCACATAAAACAAGTTAAACTTCAAAAAACGGAAAATTTCGAAAATTTTGAAAGTTCTTCTTTTTAATGCTTTTAAAAGATCAAAAATCGGTTGTAAAATTATTTTTTGGCGTTTTTTTAGATCGAACCCCGTCTAAAGGCGGGTTTAGGTTGTAGAAGGTTAATACAATAAACTATAATATACACAAAATTGAGAATTTTTTAATTGCTGAAAATGATTAAAAAATATTTACAACGGCCTAAATTGTAAATAAAATAACCTTCACATCATTTATATTTTTTTGCCTTCCTCACTGAGGTAAGACTATAATCCTGCTCTAAAAATGAACTTTTCATCAAAAGCTTAAAGACCCACCTTCATGTATACATATCGACTCAGAATCGAAAACTGAACAAATACCTGTGTGTATGTGTGTATGTGACCAATGATGTCACTAAGTTTTCTCAGCACTGGCTGAACCGATTTTGACCAAACCGGTTGCATTCGACTTGGTTTAGGGTCCCATACTTCGCTATTGAATTGTTAGAAATTTCGATAACTAGTTCTTAAGTTATGTATAAAAATGTGTTTTCACATAAATTCGGATCTCAATTAAATGTATGTAATCAATGTCCAGATCCATCATCCGACTCATCATTGGTTAGATAATTGAAAGACCTTTCTAACAAGTCCACAACATTGAATAACTGGCAACCCTGTCTGGAGTTATGTCCACTTAAGTGATATTTATGTATTTTTTTTAAATATATGTAAACGATGTCCGTATCCATCATCCAACCTATCGTTGGTTCCAACTAGTTCAAAACATTGAAGAACTGGCAACCCTGTATCGAGTTATTACCACTTATGTTATATCTGTGTACTTATATTTCTTAAAAAAAAGCTGAAGTATGTGTCCAAACCACTCATTTTACCCATTTTTGGTCAAAAGCGAGGAAGGCATCAACCACATAGGTGGATTAATTTAGTATTTTTTTAATTTTTAAAAATTCACAAAAAAAAATTTAGAAGTTTTGAAAATTACAGAATTGTTGAGAGTTTTTCGTATTATAAAAAGTTTTAAAAGTTCAAAAAAAAAAATCTTCGGAATTTTAAGGTGTCTTTGGACTTTTTGAATTTTTATAATTTATTAAAAATTTTAAATCCAAAGTACCTTTTTAAAAAAGGTCCTTTAAGCTATTGTGTTTCATAATTTAATGATACCTTTAGAAAAAACTTTCAATATGTTTCGAAAATTAAGATTTTTTGTAGAATTTTAGTATCTTTAAAATTTACAAATAAATAGTTTTTTTTAATATTCAAAATTTTAAATTTTCAGAGTTTTGATATTTTTATGATTTTTTTTTAAATTATTTCAAGGGAATTTATTTTTTTTGAATATAACTATTTTTATAGCTGTTTAATCTTCCGTAGTAACTAATTTTCATGTTATTTTTTTTAATGTTCAGAAACATTACAATTTTTGGGGTTAAAAAAAATCATCATATTTATTTGAATTTTTAGAACTTTTGGGAATTATGAGGACTTTAAGAAATTGAAATATTTAAAAATTATCAAATAAATTGCTATTTTGAAATATTTAAGAGATTTTTAAAATAAAGTTTGTCAAGCATAAAAATCAGTTTGGGTAAGAAAGGATTAACAGGTTATCATTAAGTGTTAAAAGTGTTAATACAAAAATGCTTCAAAAACATAACGGCTTCTGATAACCAATTTGCGATTCAAAATTTTAAAATAAAATGAATGAAAAATATATAAAAGCTCTGCGAACTGACCTGCATTACACAATAAACAAATTTCTCTGTAAAATCGCATGCAAAAACATGTACGGAAGAAAAAAATTGCATACCCTGAAAATAGCAACAATTGAATTTCTCATTAACCATGCAATTTTTCAACCTTGATTTATACTGAATGTTATGTTATTACCGTTAAAACTTTGTCTAAATTTGTTGATCCAGATACGAGTAATGTAGAAAAACGAAAAAAAAATATCGGTTTTGCACAGTAAAAAAAATTGTGTAAATTTGGAGGGTTGAATATAACCTCTTTAATGATGCAGTTCTAACTCAATTAAGACCCTTCCAGATGCAATATGCCAAAAAAAAGTGGGACATTTCATATCGTTTTGGTTTCAAACGTTCTCTGATAAGCGATGTGTCGAATCCGCCACAGAGATGTTACTAACTCTGACATGTTGATCCAATAAATTTGTCATGATAAACCTTTCTTCCTCTGCACATTTTCTACAACTTTTCATCAAAAGCTCATCCAAACTCAATCTCGCTTCAGAACAGCACCTAATTAAATCAACCTTGTCGTCACAAAACGCCCTTTGTGTCTGCCAAATATTACCTTTCGCCCAAGCAATGCGCCCTCGACACTAATTAGCCCCTGCAGATAAGTCACGTACTCTCGAAACCAGTTTCCAATCAATTGATTATAGCCTTTTTACTCCGTTCTCCCCCTGCCTCCTTCAACAAGGCCACTAAAAATTGATAACCCCCCCAACCCTGCTAAACCGACTTGGCAAAAGTCATCAACCGGAAGCAAGCCCAGCAAAATTAATCTCCGCCGTCACTAAACCCCGCAAATTCATCTTTCTAGCTAGTTCAAACAAAGTATCATCTTTGCTGTCGAAGATTAAATCAAAGCGACTATAAATTGTGTGCGCGCGGCGCTAATTAATTGGCCCCATTCGGGCCTTTTTCTTCGGTTCTCGGAGCTCATTTTACGATTACTGGCAGCACTGCAAAAAAGATTGAAAACCATCGCCAAGGCGCCATCAACTGCGCTTAAATCCACGCATTAAACATTGGGCTCGTTACGAGGCTACCTGGGCGCGTAAAAACGAGCCCCGTAAAAAATCAGTGCCCTTCCTCCCCTCAACCTCACTTTTCAGAAGGTAAGTGTCCTCGCTAGTCTGGCGCTGGCAAAATGGCCCAAATCGCACGTACCGTCTATCAACTTGATTCATGATCAATTATCGTGTCGTTTCAAAGTCCTGCGAAGGTCTCTGCTTCTGATGCTGATGCTCCGCACGAAAACTTAAGGGCAGGGGGAATAACGAAAATCCTTGTCTTGTCTGGCGGCGGCGCGCTTGACTGCTTTAGTGTCAACGCGCTGAAATCATCACCCTGGCACGGTGGGATAAAGCGAGTGGAGTTTTTGGTCAAAAAGATATCTGCTGCACTCAAGCAACCAAAACCATCAGTGTTCAAAATTACACACCAAAAATTCCCACTGTCCATTGTTACGAGTCGGCGATCCAGTGCAGACACCATAGACAACACAAAAAAGCGAACATCATATTTCATGCCTCAGGCTATAATAAGCCAATTAAGGTGATAGGCTTACGACAAAACAGTGTTTCGTCCTAGACGGCTAGAGACTGAGAATACACGGGGGAATGATGAGATTTTTTGTTGTTGAAGAGTGATTGCAATTTAATTGCGCATTGGTCAAACGGTCACGTATTTGTAAGTCAATGGCGAATCTGAAAACTATAAACATAGAAATGAGATATAATGTTTGCAAGAAATGCATTTGTTGCCGATCTCTATCCATAATAAAAATTAAATAATTTGAAATGTTAAAAATTTTATTAAACAGCAATTCTATGTGAAACCAGCAGGATTCAGATAAAAAGTGCTCCAATTTGGCTCAAAACTAGCATGGAAGTTCCTTGGTCAAATTAACTAGAACAAAAATCAGAATTGAATCAAAAATGAAAAAATTTCAGCATTTCAATCCAACTAAAAGTACCATGCTTCTCCATCGAAATGAGTTCCCAGTACATTTTGCTGGAGAAGCATGGTGCTTTATGTTCAATTAATGTACAGTCATGCCCCGGTTTTGCACGCATCGATTTTGCACTGCCCCGGTTTTGATTCGTTCAGCTGCCTCGGCACAGAGCTTATGGGATTTTGGCTATATGGGAGATATTGGCTATAGTCTATGAAAAATCATACTAACGTCAAAAAATTATAGTGTTTCGGAATCGGAATGATTCCAAAAAATTTCCTGTATTTTGGAAATGTTGCTCGAAAAAATACTCAAAATTATTGTTTTTTGCCTGATTTGAAATTAATGATAGGGATTTTTCATACATTTCAAATGCAATAACTTTTTTTGAAAATACTAACATTTTTCACAAATTAATGTATTATTGAAAAAAATACACAAAAATTATAGTTTTTAATAAAATGGGTATCAAACGATCGGGATTTTTTCATACATTTCGAATGTTATAACACATTTTTTTGAAAATACTAAAAATTTTCACAAACCTACCTATTTAAAAAAAAAATACTAAAAATTTCATTTTTTCACAATAAGGCTATCAAACATTTTTTGAAAATGGGTAATTCTCCACCAACTCACACGAAATCAAAAAAAGTTGCCCCGACCCCTCTTCGATTTGCGTGAAACTTTGCTCTAAGGGATTAATTTGGTTCCTGATCACGAATCCGAGGTCCATTTTTTGATATCTCGTGACGATGGGGTGGTACGACCCCTTTAATTTTTTTTGGTTTTTTACTAAGACACGTTTTTTAGTGATTTGTAGCTCGCAACCGTGAAGAGATAGAAATTTGGTGTCAAAGGGACTTTTGTGTAAAATTAGACGCCCGATTTGATGACGTACTCAAAATTCAAAAAAAAAACGTATTTTTCATCAGAAAAAAATAAAAAAATAGTTTTAAAATCGCTGCCATTTCCCGTTACTCAACTGTCAAAAATCGTGAGACTTGTCATTTTATGGGAAATTTTATGTACTTTTCAAATCTGAAATAACCCAGAAGGGTCATTTTTTCATTGAAAACAAAATTTTTCATTTTAAAATTACGAGTTTTTTTCTAACTTTGCAGGGTTACATGTAACAATAATCTACAAAGTTGTAGAGCAGACAAAAAGAAAAATGTTGATATAAAGACATGAGGGGTTTGTATGTATTCTTCTCGAGTTATCAGAATTTTACAAAAAAGTTTTTTTGGAAAAGTTATGATTTTGACCATTTTTGACCAGTTTTTCGAATTTTTAACCCCTAAAACTTAATCGTGTGCTTTTGAAAGTATTTTTTCGGAAAGTTCAGCTAATTTTGCATAAGGATGACCCCTTGGACGATTGTTGTGGCTTGTGTACGTAATTTTGTAAACATTTTGTATGTGGGGATTTTTCAAAAATAAAAAAAAAACAAACCGGATACACTCACTCAAAAAAAATAAATCGAAAAACTGGTCAAAAATGGTCAAAATCATAACTTTTTCAAAAACATTTTTGTAAAATTCTGATAACTCGAGAAGAATACATACAAACCCCTCATGTCTTTATATCAACATTTTTGTTTTTGTCTGCTCTACAACTTTGTAGAACATTGTTACACTCTCAAATGTAACCCTGCAAAGTTAGAAAAAACACGTCATTTTAAAATGAAAATTTTTGTTCTTAATGAAAAAATGACCCTTCTGGGTTATTTCAGATTCAAAAAGAACATTAAATTTCCCATAAAATGACATTTCTCACGATTTCGAGAGTTGAGTAACGGGAAATGGCAGCGATTTTAAAACTATTTTTTTATTTTTTTTTTTTGATGAAAAATGCGTTTTTTGGAATTTTGAGTTCGCCATCAAATCGGGCGTCTAATTTTACACAAATTTTTACATCAAATTTCTATCTCTTCACGGTTGCGAGCTACAAATCACTGAAAAACGTGTCTTAGTAAAAAACAGAAAAATGAAAGGGGTCGTACCGCCCCACCGTCACGAGATATCGAAAAATGGACCTCGGATTCGTGATCAGGAACCAAATTAACCCCTAAGAGCAAAGTTTCACGCAAATCGAAGAGGGTTCGGGCAACTTTTTCCTATTTCGTGTGAGGAATCTATGACATTTCCCCGAAACCCATATTACCGAAGGGACATTTCCCCGAATGCCACTTCCCCGAAAAGACACTTCCCCTAATAGTCATTTCCCCGAATTCCATTTACCCGAATTTTCCATTTCCCCTAATCGTCCACATCCCCGAATGCCATTTTCCCGAATGGGCCACAATCCCGAATGCCACTTACCCGATTAGTCGTATCCCTGAATATTCATTTCCCTGAATGCCATTTCCCCGAACGCGGTCAAGCGGAAATGCCCGGTGCCCGGCGCGCGCGCGCTCCTGGGCACCGGGCATTTCTTCGAAATAGCATTTTAAGAAAAAAATTGATGGCAATTTTAACACATCAAACTACTTATAATATTTCTTGAAAGGTTCGTATTGGCCTTGAATGATCAACTTTCTTTTGGCTTCATTCAGAACAGACGTAGCATTTTAGGGAAGGGGTGTTGAAAGGTTTGATAATATTCATTCAAATACAATGAATATTGTTACAGACTTTTTTTCATATATTCTCAAAACAAATACTTTTTTCTTATAGACATGATAATAACAATGCAATAGAAGTTTTGTTTTCTTTTATGATTCAAAAAACATACCGTGCGATTTTCGTAGTACAGAACCCCGTTCACACTGATCATTTTATTCACATTGCTGGTTTGGGATTTGGCGAAGAGTATAATCATTAGGGTGGGTACGGATTTTGAAAAGTTCTCAGATCAAGTTCTGGTGTGGTTCCCCTTGTAGGGCATACCCAAAGGGACTCTCACGCCAAATTTCAGCTCATTTGGTTGAAAACTGGCTTGTCTCAAGCGGGTTCAAGTTTACATGGGATTTACTATGGGGAATTTTGAATTTTCGTTCATTCGCTCCTACAGGCCTGGGGGAAACATGAAGAAACTTCTAGGATGGCCAGAAATGAGCGGAACCGTCTGGAGAACAACTTTTCCTAAGAGACCAGGTCGATTCGTTCAACCCCCATCGTGCTCAACGGCAATACATCCGGGGTTTTCGGAACCAACGGTTTTCCCCAGAAAAGCATCAATTTTTCCTTAGCATGCTATGAATGCTTGATGAACATCGCGACGCCACATGTCAAACAGCTACCACGTGGACTAGCATCGCCTATAAAAAATTACTTTTTATTACTTTTTGAACCATAGAATTATCATTCATGGTGATCAGGATACTATATAGCTGTATTCTGAACCTCCAAATAAGAAAAAAAAACTGTTATGGTGCAAATTTTACAATCACGTGGTAGCTGTTTGACACGTGGCGTCGCGCTGTTCATCAAGCATTCATAGCATGCTAAGGAAAAATTGATGCTTTTCTGGGGAAAACCGTTGGTTCCGAAAACCCCGGATGTATTGCCGTTGAGCTCGATGGGGGTTGAACGAATCGACCTGGTCTCTTAGGGAAAGTTGTTCTCCAGACGGTTCCGCTCATTTCTGGCCATCCTAGAAGTTTCTACATGTTTCCCCCAGGCCTGTAGGAGCGAATGAACGAAAATTCAAAATTTCCCATAGTAAATCCCATGTAAACTTGAACCCGCTTGAGACAAGCCAGTTTTCAACCAAATGAGCTGAAATTTGGCGTGAGAGTCCCTTTGGGTATGCCCTACAAAGGGAATCACACCAGAACTTGATCTGAGAACTTTTCAAAATCCGTACCCACCCTAAAATCATCATAAACTCTAAATAAAATTTGTACCAGCCTTATGTACCTATTTGTTCGATTTTTGGGTTCTTGAACAAAATTCGAAAAAAGACAAATTTCTCAAAAACAACATCTAGGTAATTATGCGGTTGAATACAAATGTTAATTGAACAAAAAAAAATCTAGTACAGTCCAGACTCGATTATCTGAAGGCCTCGGAAAAAAATCACTTAGGATAATCGAAACTACGGATTAAAACTTTTAAATCCAAGATGGCGGTCAATATGGCGGTGTTGAAATATTGAAAAAATGCATTTTATTATTTAATAGGCAATCAACTATTCAAATTTGACTAAAATGGGGTTGCAGAACTCAAATTTGATGTTTAAAACAAGAAAAAGAAAAAACAAAAATGTTGTTCGTAATTCGATTATCCGAAGTCCCATACAAACCTTCGGATAATCGAACTTCGATATTCGAAACTTCGGATAATCGAATCTGGACTGTAATTGGGTCCTAAAATGAAAATTAAATTTGTGATATTATTGTTCACAACGATAAAGCTTTTTTTCTAAGTACAATGACCCTTTGAACGACCGCAAAGGATTTAAAATGGATTTTTAATTCAATTTTAAAAAAAAATCACTACACGGCCCTTCTTGGTAGAAAAGCTGACAGCTCGTTCCAAGGGGACCATAGTTGATCCATCGAAAAAATGTTGTCTTGTCAATAACTTTTTTTTCATAAAAATAAAAAAAAAACGTTATCAGAAATGGTTTTTAATCGTGTTTACCGTTGTTCATAAAAAATTACAAAGGGCTTTACTACCCAATTTACAACATTTAATCAACAGCATACCCGAAAAAGCTGTTTGTTCGGTAAAATTGAGAAAGAAAATAACTGTTAGTCATGGAAAAAGGCTTGAGCGAAAATGATGATTAGGATTAGGATGATATGAAAAATCGGCAAAATTTAAATTTAAATAAACAACAACTGGCGTAAGTGTCACTTCGGAGAAACGGCATTCGGGGAAATGGCCGATTAGGGGAAATGGCATTCGGGGATATAGCCGATTAGGGGAAATGATATTCGGGGAAATGGCATTCGGGGATGTGGCTGATTAGGGGAAGTGGTATTCGGGAATGTGGTCAATTAGGGGATATGATTTTCGGGGAAATGGCATTCGGGGAAATGTCATTCGGGGAAATGAGCTAGACCCCGTGTGAGTTGGTGGAGAATTACCCATTTTCAAAAAAATCAAAAACTTAGTATTTCCGAAAAAATACTCTAATTTTTTCAACTTGGGTATCAAATGATTGAGATTTTTTCATACGTTTCGAATATAGTATCATTTTTTTTAAATAATCAAAAATTTCATGAAACTCAGTGTTTATTATTCAAAAATACGTAATTTTGTGAACATTTTGAGTATTTTCAAAAAAATTTGTTGTTACATTCGAAATGTATGAAAAAGTCCAAATTATTTGATACACACATTACAAAAAACTGAAATTTTGGATTTTTTTTTCAAAAATACTTAGTTTTGTGAAAATATTTAGCATTTTTAAAAAGTCTTGTTGTAACTTTCGAAATGTACGAAAAATTCCTAATCATTTAATACCAATATTGCAAAAAAATAATTTACTGTATTTTTTTCAAAAATACATAGTTTTGTGAACATTTTGAGTATTACAAAAAAATGTTGTTATTCAATTCCAAATGTATGAAAAAGTTGACACCCATATTGCAAACAACGGAAATTTTGAGCATTTTTTCGAAAATACGTAATTTTGTGAAAAGGTTGGGTATTTTCAAAAAAAAAACTTGTTATTACATTAGAAAAGTATAAAAAAAAACCCCAATCATTTAATACCAATATTGCAAATAACTGAAATTAGAGTATTTTTTCCGATGATACGTAATTTTGTGATTTTTTTTTAGTATTTTCAAAAAAATGTTGTTATTTTATTCCAAATATATGAAAAAGTCCAGATTATTTCATACCTATATTGAAAAACTGATATTTGGAATATTTTTTCCGAAAATACGTAGTTTTGTTCGAAATGTATGACAAAAACACGATCATTTGATACCCACATTGCAATAAGAAATATTTTGAGGTTTTTTTAGAGTAAATATTTGCATTTTCAAAATACAGGAAAAATACTTTTTTTGAGAAAATTTCCCTTGTATCGAAAATCTCTTTCTTGAGAAGAGATTTTCTGATCGGTTTGGTATCTTCGGCAAAGTTGCAGGTTATGATTTGGACTATTTATTTAGATAAAAACTGTATTTTTTTTACTAGTTTGGTATCACGAAAACTTTAAAAAATAGATTAACTTTGCCATTTAGGCCATTTCCACTTTTTGCCATGTTTCAGATTTTTTGAGAAAACCCACCAAGTTTAAGTCATTTTTGGTTAAAATTTTCAGTAAATGTTCTTTTTTCTTGTGGTTTTCTACAGATGCACGAGGAAAAATTATAAATATTAAATATATTTATCCAAAGAAAATCACAAAATTTCATATTACAGAAAATTTATTGAATCCACTAAAAAGATGATTTTCAATCAGTCCTGAAAATTTCATGAAGATAAAATTGAGTTAGAGACGAATTTAAGCTCAACATTTTGTCGTGCGTAAAGCGGACTATCAAACTTTCTGAGCGTTTTTCTCGAAACACCGAGTTGATTTACGGGTGCCACGATATATCGAGATGGAATGGACCAAATTGGCTGAAATTCAGGGTAAAGACTCTCAACACATATCCTGTGTGCATGACGAAGCTTGATTTTAAAATTTAGCTTAAAAAAAAACAAAAATCAAAAACCGTCTGATTTTTTATGAAAAACACATATTTTTATTTAAAAACGTTTTTTGAAAATCGGCCTTCGTCAGCACACAGAACCGGTTTAACGAGTCTTCACTAAAATTTTGAGACGATTTGGTCAAGGCAGTGTTGAGATATCGTGGCACCCATTTTTTGAAACTGCTATCTTCAAATAGCTATATCTCGGAAATGATACAACCAAATGACTTCAAATTTGTTTTGATAATAGATGAAAATGTATTTTTTAATGCCCTGAAAACAGTTTTTTTTAATTAAGTGTGAGCTCACACCAACATCTGACTTTTTTGACGATTAACATGCATGTAACCCCTTAAATAAAATTAAAGTCGTTGCAAATATTTTCAAAAGATAATGTCACCTCCGCCCCCTCCTTTCTTCAAAGTCGGCCTTAATAATCAGGGGGCAAAAAATATATTTTCAGAAAACTTCAAAATTATAAAGAAAACTAATGTTTAATCAACTGAAAAATGCATTCCCTGCCATTACAATCAATTTCATGAAATTAAATGATAAAAATGTGCAGTCTCACGAAAAGTTTTTATTTTTGCGAAAAAAAAATCCATGAATACATCGATATTTTGAAAACTAATGTTTGGAAAGCAACTGGACGCGTGTGAAATGCATTTGGAAAAACTTTTTCCATCCCAATGCTGAAACCTAGGCTTATTATTTAAATTTTTACCATCTACACGGCTCTTTCGTGGCAGTTTAATCAGTTTTTGAAAATTTGAAGTTTAGACCTATTTTCAAAAAATAACAGTTACAGTAATTTTTTTACTACGAAATACAAAAATGTATACATAACAAACGCATTTCAAATGTCATTTTCTTGTACAGTTGGCTCAATGCACACAAAAATGGCTTAAAAAAGCCAAAAATAACATGTCTAAAAAGTATTGTTGAAATCGGAGAGGGTCGGGTACAAAAGTATCGGAAAAATTCCTGATTTGAGCTGGAATTGGTGATTTTTTTTTATTAAAAGTTTGTACCTGCAGATTTGTGACCATAACTCATGCTTGACAAGCCCTGAAATTTTGGTTGAAAAAACAGAATATTTCTTCTAGTTAAATTTATATTGAAGGTTGCACTAAGGGTTGTTGAAGTAAAACCCCTGAGAGTAAAAAAAAACACAAAAACAGTTTTTTTGAATGTCAACAAAATTACATCCTACGTTCTAGTTTTCTGATCTAGCCAAATCATTTTAAAATTTCTTAATGAACGCTATCATGGAAATGACACCTGAACTCTATTGAAGCAAAATTAATGGTAATGTAATCCATATCCTGCTTCTCTTCTTCTCTCGACAGGTGTCCTGGATGCGCAAGAAGGACCTGCACATCCTGACGTCCAGCACGCACACGTACACCGGCGATCAGCGCTTTTCCGTGCACCACCCGCCGGACTCGGACGACTGGGATCTGCGGATTTCGTACGCCCAGCCGCGCGACTCGGGAATTTACGAGTGCCAGGTCAACACGGAGCCCAAGATCAACCTGGCCGTGTTTCTGCATGTCACCGGTGGGTTTGATTTTTTTTTTTGCAAGCTGAACTGTCAAAATTTATTGGATTTCCCCTTTTCTATTCTCACAGCTGCTCGGGCTAAAATCCTTGGTTCCCAGGAGGCTCACGTTCGCAAGGGCAGCACCATTTCACTGTCGTGTGTGGTCAACTTCCATGCCCCCTCGATAACATGGTACGAAAAAACTTGGAAAATTTTAAATTTTCACGTTTTTCTAACTTAACATTTTATTTTCTAATTGTTATCCAAGGTACCACGGCACATCGGTGGTCAACTTTGACTCGGCCCGCGGTGGCATCAGCTTGGAGACGGAGAAAACGGAAGCCGGGACGAGCAGCCGGCTGCTGCTGACCAAGGCCACCGTCAGCGATTCCGGCAATTACACGTGCGTCCCGGCGGGGGCCATTCCGGCCAGCGTCCAGGTGTACGTCATAAATGGTAAGAAAGAAGAAAAAAATCGCCGTAAAAAGCGATTTGGAGGAAAAATCAAAAAATGACAGGAAAATTACGGATAAAGTAGGTTAACGAAAACGCAGAGAATTGCTCTGTATTGCAAACTATATTACAGAAATGAGGGAATACACATAAGAAAAGGACTGAGAAAGGAATTTACAACTGCAATACTTCCAACTTACGTGAAATTTTCCAAGGATTCCGAATATGTTAAAATTGAGACCAAAAAGTGCTGTTATGGAAGCCTACAGGGCAAAAACTAACGTTGAAAAATGTTTGTTTTAGAAAAATCGAAAAACTATGAGAAAAACTGCGATTGGTCAAGAAATTAATACCTTATGCTTATAGACCATGAAATTACCTAACTTTTGACCTATACGAGTATGGGTGTTGGAGGCTGTTGCAAAAAGATTTTAAAGTTTTAAAAAATCAATTTTTAACAGTAATTTGCGAAAGCTATGAGAAAAAGTCAAACCAATCCTGGAAGTCTAAGGCACATATTGAAGTGCTTCAAAAGACCTTTCGAATGCAACTACTCAGAAAAAAAATGATGGTAATATTCATCAGGAAATGGTGACAGATTTTGTGGCAACAAAAAATGATTAATTTTACCTCTGAAAATGATAAATTTTCATCAGTTTTTGATGAATATTCATAAGGTTCACATTTTTACACATTTTTTCAGTAATATTACACAAAAAAGAGATAATACAACCAAATTTTCAACCTTTCAAAATTCAACTTTTATTCGGTGTAAGAATGCTGGAATTGATGAAGTTTTACGGAAATGCAAGCAATTTTAAGATTTTTCAAAGGTTTTTTGACCTCAATCTTCATCGTAGAGGGCTCATATTTGACATGAGTTCATCTTATGTATAGACAAACAAACGCTGAAAATTTCATCCAAATCGGAGAACCACGAAACGACCTCTAGAACAAACCGAGCAATATTTACAAATACTGCCACTTAAGTAATTTTTCTGAATTTTCCAAAAAAAAATTCAACTGATTGTACATTAAAGTATTACCGGGATACAAATTTGAGCATTTCAAATTGCATAATTTGTTAAGTAATACCAAAAATATACTGAATAGTTTAGAGATTTTTGAAAAAAATCCTTTTATCCAATTAAATTTTAGCGTTTATAGACTTAATCGATTAAATCAGAATGTAGAAAAGAGTTCACAGAATGTTTTCTCCAAATAAAATATCAGCATTAGTTCAACTCAACGCAATTTTACAAATAATAGCAATTTTTCCAACATGCTTGATTTAAATTTGTATGCCATTCAATTAATCGAATGTTTAGGTTTGAGTAGAAATCTTGACAGAGACTGCCAAGAATTATGGTTTTCAAGGGCATCTTCTCGTTTTCAGTTTTATTTTATCAAATAATTTGTAATAGTCCATTGTCAAATAACTTATAAAATCACACGATTCTTAAAAAACCCCTTTTCATCCAAATTTTGAAAAAGAGCGAAAGAGCCGTTCAAAAGAGCGGCTCTTTTTAATGAGCGAACGAAAATGAGCGGCTCCTAAAAAAGAGCGATTTTGCCCACCTCTACTAATAAATAAAGTAATTTTTTGACTGATTTCTAAAAGTACTCCAAAATTATGTTTTTTTTTTCATTAAATTGGCAACACTGCCGTACATTCGGTTTTCGGTGTTTGAGGCCACAAATATTTTTCAAAGTTTATAATTACATGAAATTTTTCACAAAACTACGTATTTATCCTGTATCTTAAAAATGCATTTTTTTTCTCGAAAAAACCTCAAATTTTGTGTTATCACAAAATGGGTTTCAAATGATTAGGATTTTTAAATACATTTCGAAAGCAATATTTTTTTTAAATGCTCAGAACTGTCACAAAACTACGTATTTTTGAAAAATACTCAAAATTCCAGTTTTTACAATATTTTTTTAAACATTTTGAAATCAAAAAACAAATTTTAATAATACTAAAAAAATTCTCAAAACAACGTATTTGAAAAAAAACTCGAAATTTCAATGTTGTTACAATTTAGGTATCAAATAACCGGATTTTTCATACATTTCAAAAGTAATAGCAAACAAATGGCAAAATACTCAAAAATTTCACAAAACTACGAATTTTGGGAAAAATACTAAAAATTTCAGGTTTTACAATATGTGTATCAAATAATTGATACCATTTTTTACAAAACAGAATTTTTGAGTATTTTTTCGAAAATACATAGCTTTGTGAAAATTTTGAATATTAAAAAAAATGTGTTATGACTTCGAAATGCATGAAAAAATTCCGATCATTTGATACCGTCAGTGGAGGTGACTATGGGTCAAAAAACGATTCACCTCTCGTAATTTCTTAATAACAAAAACAATTTGAATAACATTGAAAATCTTTTATCATAGAATTGTTCTTAGATATTTTACTAAGATTTTCCCAAAATATGGTGTCATTTGATGGACTCTACCTTTAATGGCAATCGTTTGAAAATTGATCCAATCTCACCCCTTTGAGGGGGTGACATTGGGTCAAATGATGCTCAAGTACAAAGATATAGTGAAAACAAGTCATCCAACAGTGTTTCTTGTTCGAGGGAATCGTATTGACATGCTAAAATGTTTGAAGTAGAGATTTTCAAACATCTTTTGATCAATTCCAACAAAAATTTTAAAAATTTGAGATTTTTTTGAGTGAAGTCATCTTAAGATGTTCCCTACACAAACCTTTTAACAGAATTTAGTATCATTGAAAAGTACCTGAGAAATGGTAAAATCCGTAAATAAATACTTTGACCCAATCTCAACCCCCAGACCCAATGTCACCCCCACTGACGGTACCCATATTGTAAAAAACTAAAATTTGGAGAATTTTTCAAAAATACGTAGTTTTGTGAAACTTGTGAGTATTTTCAAAAAATATGTACGGAAAATCCCAATCATTTTGTGAAAAGTGTTTTCAAAAATTTTTGATGACTTTCGAAATGTTTGAATTTTTTTCAATCATTTGATACCCATATTGTAAATAACTTAGATTTGAAGTGTTTTATTTTTGTTGAAAATACAAATTTTTTTTGTTTTGTTTTGAAATGTAAAAAAAAACCCGATCATGTGATACCCATATTGCAATAACAATAATTTTATTTTTTTTTCAAGAAATATTGCTTTTTACAATACTTTGTTTTGTAAAAAAAAATCATAAATTTATAAATGCAATGGATAGGTGACATCATTTCGATTTCAAAACACTATAATTTTTTTTAAAGTTTGGATGATTTTTCATAGGATTATAGCCAATGTCTCCCATATAGCCCAAATCCCATAAGCTCTGTGCTTCAGTTAAGCACTTTGCCGTGATAAACCGAGGCAGCTGAACGAATCAAAACCGGGGCAGTGCAAAACCGAGGCGTGCAAAACCGGGGCCTGACTGTATATGAAAAGTGACAGAAATGCACGGAGTTTTTTTGGTTTGTTTTTTTTTTTTTGATTGAAATTTATTTTTTGCAGTTCCGTCCTGAAACTACTTACTTTTCCTGTCATTTTTGAGCGACGAAATAGCCTACTTTTCTGTATCAAAAATAACTGAATTGAATAGCAACACTTTTCAAAATAAATGCTGAAAAGTTCTACTTTTCAGCACTGAAATGGGTGCTGAAAAGTTGAACTTTTCAGCACTTGTTTCGAAAAGTAACACTCTTAAACATTTTTTTGATTCAAACGATTTATTGACAAAATACATGAAAATTTGACGTAAAATTTCACTCAATGGGTGTTTTTCGGAATTGCAAAAAATGTTTTGTGGAACTCGTTGCAAAACTTGATTTTTTCAGCACTCTTCGTATTTATCCAACTCGGTGAACCTTGTTGGATAAATGTACGACTCGTGCTGAAAAAATCCTCTTTTTGCAACTTGTTGCATAAACTTCTATTTTGAAATCTGTGAAGGTCAAATGTAAGCCGCACAAAATGGCGTTCTTAACTCAATTTGGCCCAAAATCGACATACGACAAGTTAGCACGAGAGCGACGATGTATGGCAGCTGTTAAAATTTGTTTGGAAACTTGTATGGACGAACCAATGACACAAAATAGCATCATTGATCACATTTTTTGCCTTAATAATATCAAAATGCATAAATTGTTGATTTCAAAAATAAAAATTATTTATTCTTTCTCTAATCTAGGTGAACATCCGGCAGCGATGCAAACCAGCGGCCAGCGGTCAACCGGAAGTGAGCAACTGTTGCTGATGCTGCTGGTAACGTTGGCTCTGTTGCTCAACCAATCTCTGCCGGGTTACTCGACTTTGCCACAACGACGACGACGACCGGGCATCGAAATTCCGGCTAGAACAATGACAATGATGGTTAGTGAGCAGCAGCAGCAGTCTTTGTTCTGTAGGTGATCTTGTACATAATCAGTGAGGTTGACTCGAACACAGAAAGATGCTGTAAGTTTTAAGATGAATAAATTAATGTTTTAAAAATCGAACCCGGAAGTGTTATGAGAGTTGCCTTTGTGATGTGATTTGTGAAATGCCAAGGATGACGATGATGCCAGAAATCTTGACGCAAACTTCCGACGGCTTAGCATAACTCGTGATTATTGGAGCCGAAAAGTATGCACATATGCCGTCGTTCAATCGAAAATCAGAGAGGCCATCGATCAAAACTAGCTCGCCCGCAGTGACTTGCTTCTTCATGCTCCTCCCCCCACGCCAGTCCATTCCCATTAGGATCAATTTATTTTCAATTTTACGGTGAATAACAATCAATTTAGCGTACTTCCTCTCTATCTGTCCGGGGGAGAAATCTGGAGAGGAGGGGAAAGGGGGTCTCCTCCAAATACCGTCGCAGTCGAAGCGCAGGGGTATTTATCCTTCCAAACGTCCCCCGAGGAGCAGGCAGCTTTCGCCATGAATTCTTGATGTTGGCTGGCTCGACATTTGCCTCTTCTTCGCCACCACCAACCACACACATTTTCCGAAATATCCCGCTCAGACATCATTCGGACAATCCCGGTTCGCTGAAGGAGTGTGAGAAGAAGCAGCAGGAGTTTCCGCCTTTTCCGATCTCGTCACGAGTCCGGCCATGTGCTGATGCTGTTGAGGCACGTCGGACGACGTCCAGTCGCGCGAAGCAGCAAATCATATTCAAATCCTCTTTCCGACGAAGCATTTCAGATTTGTGTTCGCCCGCCTTCTAGAGGGAAAGGTGGTCACGATTAAAATTGGTCTTGGATTTTCCAAAAACTAGATTAAAACTTTAAGAACTTTTTTTAATGATTGGAACACTCTGTTATAAGGTGTAAGATTTGTCCCTGATCACGAAGCCAGTTTTATTTTTCGTTATCAAGTGATGGAGGGCGGTAAGGCCCTTCCCTATGACAAAAGTTAGTCTATAAAAAACTAAAAACTTACAACAATGCTTTTTAATTATCCTAGAATCTGTATCTTGAGAACGAAATTTCTGATTAATTTTGAAGTACAATTTGAGTAGAAATAGGTTCACTCTTCTCAAATTGTGCCCATTTTCATCTTTTAAAGGTAAAAAATGCAACGTTTGAGTAGAGTGTCCTGGGGTTACAAAAAAACCGGGAAACGGGGAATTTTCAACCAATTTCCTGGCTTACGTGTGATGAAAATAAGTATATTCCCCCTAATTCTTCATGCACAACCCTATTTGAAATATTCAAATACAAATTAAATTTTCATCCATTTTTATCATGGTATTTAAAAAACGTAAAAAACTCTAATTGATATGGCAGGAAGTAGTTAGGTAGTATTTTTTAAATAAAATAACAACTATTCTTTTAAAATGTTCAAATCATATGTAACAGTTAAATTTCATCTAGCAAGATCTATTTTCAGTTTTGAATATTCGTTTTGAATTTTCCAACCATATGATCACTCAATCTCAATCGGAAATTGAGTTGAATAAAATTATATTTAGTTTTTTAATTATTTTTCTGTCTTTTTCAAAAATTGGTTCAAAAAGTTAAGAAAATGTATACTTCTGCTTGAGTTCGGGAATTTCCGAAGTATTTAGAAATTTCCTGGGAAATAAGAAATATTTTTTCAGGGAGAATTCTGAGAATCGAAGAGAAATCAGAGAAACTGTTGTGTGAGTCTGCGTAAAACGACCGAAAAGAACAATAAGAATAAGTTGTGAAAAAATTCTCATTTTTTAATTTCTTTCAGAAGACAAAACAAAGACATCTTTTGAGCTGTGGCACCAGCTGGCCAACATTTATTTAGAAGTTTTGCTTATTTCTGAAAGAACATAATTTTTGAAGGACGGGAAAATAGTCGTTTTTAAAATATTTTTTGATGTCTATTTTAGATGTAGGGTATTTTAACCATTAGTGGACCCCCTAGTGGAGCCGAAGCACATTTTTCACAAATTTTCAATATTTTAAGCACTTTTTCATAACCCTTTGTACAAAACAATGAAATCTGAAGTCTTTTGAACAATTTTGACTATTTGTTTCATCAGTTATTTGTTTTTGAGCAGAAAAATAGCCATTGGAAAAAAAAAAGTTTTTTTGCCTTGTTATGGACCCCCTTTTCCTATAGTGGACCCGGGTCCATAATCCGATTGTGGACCCGGGTCCACTATAGGCAAACTGTTATTTTTATACCAAATTTAACCGATATTTGATGTTTTGATGCATGGTGTAGGTCTAATGATAGATATAATGAATAAAGGATGGATTTTGCTCACTTTTCATTATAAAAAAATATGTTTTGTTAACAAATTTGGCTTTAAACAACAAAAAATATCTAACATACCTTTAAAAACATTTATTTCCGAAAAAGATCAGAGAAAACGTTTCAAAAACCACTATAAACATAAAAATAATATAAAAAAGTAATCTTGATGCAAATTTTTCCATATTAATTACATAAATGGTTGACCGAAACTAAATAATAGATTTGTGTACAGTTGCTGATAAAATCACGCATGTTTATTTTAAAAAAATGTGTTTTTATTGATTTATTATTATAAAATATCATTTCAAACTGCATTTATGATGCTTCAATTAAGTACAATCAACTATAGTTTTGATTAATTATAAATTTTTACGGCTTCAGCATTTTTGGTACTTTTAACATGAAAAGAGCTATATTTATACTCATAATTGAAAAAATATGCGTTTAGGTTGATAACAACAAGCATTTATTGTATGTTTTAGAGAAACTTTTGCTTGAATACACAGTTTTCTTCATTTTTGAAGGTTAAATTAACAGGGGTCCACTTTAGGAAAAGTTTGGATTTCGTTGTCCTATATTGGACCCCCCCTAATTTTTGCTCGAAAATGGCAGTTCTTCGCTTTATTTTAGTAAAGATCCTTAAACTTACATTATTTCGACTTGCTGAAGTTAAATAATCAGTCAAAAAATGATTGGATGATTAATTCAATCATAAAATATAAATGCAGTTTTGTTGTGAAAATGCTAGTGGCCATGGCTGATTTCAGATGTCGAACTAAAAACACTTATTTTGGTGAAAAGGACAATTCAATGTCAGTCAACATTGTTTTAAATGATGCAGAACATGCCAAATAAAAGATTTGTAGAAAACAACACGCTTGAAATTGTGATTTTATTGAATTTTTCATCAAAAACCCTTCAGAGGGTCCACTATAGGAAAGGGGTCAACTAATGGATAACGTACCCTATTTTAATTCAAAACATACCGTTTTATGTCATTTCCACATGAAATGGATTTTTCAAACATTTAGAATGTAATTATTTTTTTGAAAATACAAAAAAAAAATCACAAAACTATGTATTTTTGAAAAAAATACTCAAAATTTTGGTTTTTTACAATGTGGGTATCGAACGATCGGGACTTTTTCATATATTTCAAAAGTTGCAATAACTTTTTTTGAAAATATTAAAAGTTTTCATAAAACTGCGTATTTTTGAAAAAAATAATCGAAGTTTCAGTTTTTTTAAATGAGTATCATGATCGGGATTTTTTCATACATTTTGAATATACAGTGGACTGTCTCGTTGTCGATATTGAAGGGACCGTCGGGAAATTAAAGAACGAAAAATCAAAGCAATCTACTTGAAGGGACTGAAAATTTTATTGACAGCTGGAGCAATATTGATATCGAGAAGATATCAGAAAGTTCAGTCAATTTTTTTACAAAACTACGTATTTTTGAAAAAAATGCTCCAAATTTCAGTTTTCGCAAAATGGGTATCAAATGATCGAGATATTCAAATAAAAAAGCTATAGCTTTTTTTAACTCAAAATTTTCACAAAAAAACGTGATTTCTAAAAAATACTAAAATTTTTAAAGTTAACAATTTATTACAATCAAAATTTTCAAATCATTTGTTACCCAACTGAAATATTGAGCAATTTTTTTTGAAAATACGTAGTTTTGTGAAAATTTTGATTATGTTCAAAAAATGTTGTAATTAAAATCGAAATGTAGAAAAATCCCAATCATTTGCTACCAATATTGCAAAAAAAAAACTGAAATTTTGAGTATTTTTTCGAAAATATGTCTGTAGTTTTGTGAAAAATTTCAGTATTTAAAAAAAATGTATGGCTCTCGAAATGTATGACAAAAACACGATCATTTGATACCCATATTGCAATAACAAATATTTTGAGGTTTTTTTAGAGTAAAAAATGCAATTTTAAGCAACATTCCAAAGTAGTGTTTTCGTTTCAACTGTTATTAAGCAGTGAAGAAATATTTAAAGTTAATGCAAAACTGAACTGAATATTGACTGAATAAGAACTGTAGGCTTTCCTTAACATTGTTAAAATGCCATAGTTTTACTTAAATAATTATTGATTTTGGTACCTTTTTGAAACATGCCTCCAAATTTGAAAATATCTTTGAAGAAGAGAAAAGTCTACTTTTTTTAAATACCTGGAATTTTAATTTCTGAGCTGTGACTGCTAGTTTTTTTAAAGGTAAATTTGAGGTCCCCAACATAGTAGTCGCGTTATCAATTTCAAATGTTGGATTTTTTTTCTTCAATTTTTGATTTTCACTTTCTGAATTTGTAAATCGAAATAGCATTGGTAGAATTGAATTTGAAAATGGCTTTATGTTTGTCTTTTATGTATGGAATTTAACTCTTCGTTTGCCGCTGATCGGACTTTGAATATTTTGCCTCAATATTTATAAGTATCAAAATTCCCGGGAGTCTCGACCAATTTTCCCGGGAGTCGAGAGGCTCCAAAATGGCCAATTTCCCGTCACTCTCTAGATAGTAACTTATCATAAATGTAGTAAGAATGGCAAAAATTATTTAATTTTTTCTGAACGGGACATCCGATTGGTGTCAAAATAGCTTCAGAAGTACGATTGTGGTCTGGGTTGTGAAATAGAGAATAAATTTGAGATAAAATGGCATGGGAATAATTTTGAAAAGGGGTGAAAAATTGGTTTTTACCTTTTTTTAGGAATTAATCCTCTTTTAGTAAATAATTCCAACAGGTGTCAAGTTTTACATTACCAATACTTAACATTTAAATTTCGATACAATCAGTTGAATGCATATTTTGAGTCTCCAAAAAATCAGAAAAATCAAAACTGGTTCTGGTTCAGCACCTTCCAAATGCGACAAAGAGAGCAAGAGGCTCTGAGTAACCCCCTACCACAACATTGAGCTTTTTTTACCACACACGGACATCACGCGATCAAAAAGTCAGATATTGGAGACAGACCAGTTCTGTCCTTGTCAATCGTTCGACAATGATTTTTCCAATGACTATTTCTTGAGAAATGTTCCGATTACGAAGATCAGGGTAGGTAAACCATCACCATCGCACTATCATTGATGCATATTTCGGTGCGTTCCTCGTCTCTTAAAATTTCTCTTCTCTTTCGCAGCCGAGTGATGGTCGGCTTGCTATCGCGAATATCGAGGGCCCATCACATTGATGAGAAATACCCTATCGCTGGCTCCGATGGAACTATCGTTCCAACCGGAGAGACACGCACACGAATTTGCTGTATACATACACTGGAGCTCACGCACACAAATGAACTCATTTCTACAGGGCTTACGGGCGAGAGAATTTCACGATTGCTCTTTCTCTTGCTTTTTGAGCGAGGGGACTGGCTGTGTGAGAGATTTTTTTTCCGTCTTACGCATCGGTTTGTTCGTTGCTCGCTATTTCATCGGCGTCGTTTTCGCTTCGCTCTCTTGATGCAGTTTTGGGAGAACGCCAAAAATTTGATGATTTGAGCGAGGGACGATACCTAAAAGCCCTCGCCATCGGCGAGGAAACGAGAAAATACCAACCCTGACGAAGATAAAGCTTTAGTCATAGCCAAAAGCAAATTCTATAACATTCTTCAATAAGAAAGGGAAAAATAGGATAAGAACATTACGAGAGCAAATTTGATTAAGCTTTCAAGAAACACACTTTGAAAATTGTTAGATCACATTGTCAATAGTTTTCAAACATTTTATTTAAAAAAAACCCCATAACTGTAACTATTTTCATTTAAAACGTATTCTTCAAAAAAAAACAAAAAAAAAATAGAAATAGCGAAATAATTTGAAAAAAAATAATAACAAGTTTTGCCCAACCTTGATCAGAGCCAGAAGACAAAAACTAAAACAGAAAGTATTAGCCTCATCAACATCAAGCCCCATTTCATTAGAGAGCCTATATGGAGAGGCGAAATGTCACTCTCAGGGTTCCAATCGAACTGTCAAATCGGGGTTCCAATCGAGCAACAAGACTATGCAAGAACAAGGTTGGAATCAATTTAAAATAATTTTGGGCAATAAACGAGATTTATAACAATCACAAACATTGTAAAACTGTTGTTTATAATAACCTGGTAGTTTTTGTAATGTTTGTGCTTGTTCGGTGCAAGAAACGCGCCAGCACCAAAGAAAAACCACAAGTTTTTCAACCTTAAATTTGCATGACTTTGGGTGTTTGAAATTTCTCCCAGAACATTTCATTTCCCTATATAGGTCCCTACATTTCATTTAAATTTGAATGGTTGTTTGCTCATTAATTTAGCAAACACATTTTCTGAATATTTTGTAACCGCCAGCTTGGTTTTAAAAAATCTAAATCTCTTTAGAATAGTTTTAAATTGACTTCGAAATTAGGAGTTAAACTGAGGCTCGACAAACAAAAATAAGAAATCGATTTTTTTATTCGATTATCCCGTGCAGACGGAAATAACATTTTTTGATATTTGAAAATACTAGGCCAATAACAAATTATGTTATTTATATCATGATTTGTTATTCGTCGCTATGTTTTTTTTTGTTATTGGATTGTTACTGTAATAATAGACTAATAACATTTTTAGTTATTCTTTGAACAAATCTTTGTCATTATTTTTTGTTATTTTAACAACTAATCCGATCATCCCAAGAACAGTTGGCCGTATTCTTCCATAACAAAAAATGTTATTCCAAAGCTTTTTTTGGCTTTCAACCAATATCAGACCAATAGCAAATTTTGTTGTGATACCATAAACAGTTATAAAACTCTTATGCTAAAATGATTTTTTCAAAAAGGTTCCATAACACTTTTTGTTATTTTAACAGTTTTTTTTATTAAAATGACATGAATTTTATTATTACCGCATGCCCGGGATCCTAAGTGATTTTTTTGAAGAATTTCAGATAATCGAAGCTAAACTGTTTTTGAATCTCGTTGTTATCTGAAAATTTCTTCGACTTTTTAAAGCGTTATGTTCCAATTTTCCCGCGCCCACTTCCTTACCATTCTAACAGAGAGTGCCGTAGTACGGAGGGCAGGCGGTTTTTCCCCCGGGGGACTAATTTTCCGTTCGTTCGTCTTGGCTTGGCTGTTCGCAGTCTCTCCGTCCGGCTCACCACACACCATCGCTGTTCCTCAAACGTGTCTGAAAGGCTTATCGGATTCCCCCGCCCTGGCTGCTGCCCTGGAAATAGTTGGCGAATCTTTGAGTCGCGTCGTCACTCACTCACTCGCCGGAAGCTCGCGTTGTAGCGGGAAAGGCTGAGACTTTGGAAATGGACCCTCGGGAGGGGATTTTTGTCTGTTTGTGAAGTTGGTAATCAATTTGAAGAAGGTTTTGGCTGAGAGTCGATGTAAAATTATGTGAGAACTGGTTGATTTTTGGTTTGTGTTTTTCGTTTTTATTTTTTTTTTGTATTCATTTTATTTGCAGAACAATTTGAAAACATCAATCAAGATTTATGATAAGTTGAGGGTCAAATTACAAAATAAATTGCAAAGTTCAATGATTTTTTAATTCTAAAAGTCAAAAGTTTAATATTATGCAACTTAAAAAATAAAGGTTTACCGAGAAATGTTAAAGTCTTTCAGCAATTCCTTAAAAATTCCAAACCAGGAAAAATGTTACGCCCCGACTGCGTTTGAAATTCTTAAAAAAAAAAGAAAAAATATTCACGTGGAGCTCCCAGCAAGACGTAAGAATGTCCAAGAGAATGTCTGTTCCAGGACGAATCTGGTGCTTCCACAGCTGCAGACAATTTAATATGGTGTCAGATGTACACCCTTCGTTTGCGAGGGAAAAACGATTGTCGTCCAGTGGAAAATGTCCTCCCTCAGCAGTAAGTAGATCTGTCAGAAGTTTTACTTTATTAAACAAAATTATCCGTTTACACTTCTTTCAATTCACAATGTCCAATTTTCGGGAATTTTTGTTTGTTCTAGTTTTCGTTAATAATTAAAATTGCACTTCTTAGTTATTACAGATTTAAAAAGTATACAAAATGTGCCTTCTAATAACATTTTCCACGATTTTTTTTAATCCGGTTGAAACTTTTGTGGTGCCTTCGGTATGCCCAAAGAAGCCATTTTGCATCATTAGTTTGTTCATATAATTAACATTACAAATTTGGCAGCTGTCCATACAAAAATGATTTATGAAAATTCAAAAATCTGTATCTTTTGAAAGAATTTATGATCGATTTGGTGTCTTCGGTAAAGTTGTAGGTATTTTTTATATTGTTTTATATGTTTTAGAGGACGTAAAATGCCAACTTTTAAGAAATTTCCGTGGTGTGCAAAAAATCTTTGACCGAGTTATGATTTTTTGAAACAATACTGATTTTTTAAAAAAAAATCGTAATATTGATCGCAAAATTTTTTCAACTTCATTAAAAAAAAATTCAACTTCATTTTTCGATGTAAAATCAAATTTGCAATCAAAAAGTATTGAAGTCAAATTTGTATAAAGTTAACCGTTTTCAAGTTACATCCATAATTAGGTGACTTTTTTGAAAATAGTCGCGGATTATCATTCAGACCTTTAGTAGCTGAGATATTGCCGTGCAGAGGTTTGAAAACAGGAAATTTGATGTTTTCTTAGTCTCACTCAAACAACCCACAATTTTGTAATGTCGATATCTCAGCAACTATTGGTCCGATTTACAATGTTAAAATATGAAACATTCGTAAAATTTTCCGATCTTTTCGAAAACATATGAAATAATAGTCTTGATTTTGAATTTGAAAATATTGTTTTCGAAAAGATCGGAAAATTTCACGAATATTTCATATTTTAACATTGTAACCCGGGCAGACGGTAAAAACAAAATTAATAATATTTCAATAGCAAATCCTGTTAAAATAACAAAAAGCGTAATTATTTTATCCTGAAGTTCAACTTCAAGAAGAAAAAATAATAACAGATTCTGATAAAATATCAAAATTTGGTATTAAAGTGATATAATATTGAAAATGTTTAATAACACGCTAATAAGAGGAAATGTTAAACATTTCAAAAACTCTCCCAATAACAAAATTTGTTATTCGTTCGGTATACTGACTAAGAAACCCGAACAGACGGTAATAACTAAATTCATGCCATTTCAATAACATATACTGTTAAAATAACAGAAAGTGTTATGAATGCTTCTTGAAAAATCAATTTTTGCATAAGAGTTGAATAACAGATAATGTTATCATAACAAAATTTGTTATTGGTCTGATATTAATTGAAAGCCAAAACAACTTTGGAATAACATTTTTTTTATGGAAGAATAACTCCAACTGTTATTGGAATGATCGGATTAGTTAAAATAACAAAAAATTATAACAAAAATTTGTTCGAAGAATAACTAAAAATTTTATTAGTTTGTTATTACAATAACAATCCGATAACAAAAAAATCATAACGTCGAATAACAAATCTTATTATAAATAACATAAAATGTTATTGGTCTGGTATTTTCGAATATCAAAAAATGTTATTTCCAAGTTATTTCCGTCTGTTTGGATAAGAAAACATCAAATTTCCTGTTTTTAAACCTTTCCATGGCAATTTCTTAGCAACTAAGGGTCGTATCAACAAAGTTCAAAAAAGCAAATTATAGAGAATTTTTTCAGCTTTACAAAATTTTTTTTTTCAAAATTGGGCAAACATGTGCACATATTTGAAAAAATAAAAAATTGTCATTATTTTCAAAAACGTCATCTAAAAATGGATTTATCTTGAAAACGATGTACTTTATCACAATTTGACTAAAGTACTTTTTGGTTGCAAATTTGATTTTGCGTTTTTGCGAAAAGTATTTGGATTTTTTGAAAAAAATCAGTGTTGATTAAAAAAATCATAACTCGAGCATAGATTTTTTGCACAACCCGAAAATTTCTGATAAGTTGGCATTTGATGTCCTCTAAAACATATCAGAAAATAAAAAAAAACATTAAAAAAATGTTTTTTGCAAAACAAGTTTTAATATAAAAAGTTAATTATAAATTACTTAATTTTTTTCCCGTGTATCATTTTTTTTCCAGTGTAGTCCGTATCCACACCTACAACTTTTCCGAAGACACTAAGTCGATCAAAAAATTCCATCTAAAGATTCAGAATTTTGAACTTTCATACATCATTTTTGTATAGACAGCTGCCAAATTTATATGGAAAATTATATGGTCAAACTAATGATGCGCAAAATAGCTTCTTTGGGCATACCGAAGGCACCAAAAAAGTTTCAGTCGGATTAAAAAATACAAACAATCGAATGATCGAAATCTGAGAGAACTGCTCAGTTACGTAAAACAAATTGACAAAGTCTTTAAATCTAATTCTGTAAGTTTTGATTAAACATATTTTATTTGAGAATTTTATTTTTTATTAACAAGATTTCAAAACCCTCCCAATCAGCTCCGGAGCGATTCGGTGGATCCTAATATTGACAGATTTTCTCCTCAATTTAACATCGATTTCGCCAGAATCACATTCTGAAATCAATTTGAGCCGTTCGGCTGTACCGAATCAACCCATTTCCGTCAACGACCGACGACGACGACGTCTTGGAAGATTCCGCAGGGCACATGTTTACGTTCCATTACCCCCATCACACACACGAGTACCTACACCTACATGCAAATATCGACACCTGGCTCTCTCTCTCTCTCTCTCTCTCTTGAGGAGGCAGCAGCAACGCCAGTCAACATGACGTGCTGAATTTATAAATATTGACAAATTTGAATTGCGGATGGCATGGCACTCGCATTGTTCGGGACGCGTCACACAGAACGGCACCCAAGCCCTGATTGAGGTGGCATTTTCCCTCTGTCAGGAGGCTTCAGGGAAAACTGTTGTTAGAGGTATTCGCATGCAAATTGTTCGATTTTCTCGTTTGTTCGTTCTACGACAATGGTCAAATAGCTGGCAGGTTTCTTGGAAAATTGTCTACCTTGTCCTTGTCATTTGTTGGATGTGGGTTCTATTGCTTTGAAGGATGTTAATATTATAGTAAGTTCTGACAAGGAAGCAATAATGTCAATAGACTGGCCTAAGTAATTGAAGTCAATAACTTGACCAATGGTCATCATAACACCACCACATTTTTATTTTCCGATCAATTTTCCTCAATTTTTTTGTTTAATTCATATCAGTAAATTTTGAAAAGCATACTCATTGAAAATCTCGGTTGCGTCAAAATGAACAACCTTTTTCTTTCTTGCTCACCACAAGTGCCGCACCAAACTGATAGTATTGTGGTTAACCCACAAGAGTTGTAAAGTGGCCCACGATACCACCATTTTGTGTTCTCCGCATCGAGCTAATAAGCTGCGCGATGAATCGACGGAACGTGACTCACATTAATTAAAAATTCGAAAAGTGGGACAGCAGAGTGAAGCTTTTGTTTTTTCTCTTTTTCAGATATTTGCGGTTAATGTAGAGGTGAAAGAAAATAACATTTTCCAATTTGTGCGTTTTTACAACTTCAGGGAATATACAACTTGAGGAAAATAATTGTCTTAAACATTTTACACCATAAAAAAAAACAGGCGCTGATGATTATGCTACAGGCATGGCCAACATGACAAAGAACTTTATTATATTTTAAATCTGATTGCTGTTCACCCATAATGATCTTTTGACAAAATAGTCATTTAAAACAAAAGCGAAAAATTTGCGGTTTATCGAGTTATAGAAATAGTGACCTGATTTTTTTAAAGATCAAAAAATTTACTATAAAATTGTCTAAGAGGCATTGAAGATTGGACCACTTTTGCTGAGATACAGTGGCTTTAAGAAGAAGACATAGGAAAATTGGAGTTTTAAGTCAGGAGTGACCAAAGCTTGGCCTGCGGACCCATTTTGAATGCTCATGTAAAATGGCCAGAAAAGTTATTAAATAATTCTTAAAATTAAGGTTCAGTGAACATTTTTAGTTTAAGTCAATGTGAAACTAATGATTTAGCCATACTGAATATACGAAACAGATATTTTGCTGAAAAATCCAGCTTATTGACACAATTTTACACGTGTAAATGTGATAAAAAACAGTAAATTTCGTCGAAAACATCATCAAAAATTTTTGGAAATGAGTTATGAAGTGTATTACTTTACTTAATGAGACAGCAAACCCGAGCAGGGGTAAATAACACGGGAATACCAAATTTTGGTATTACTTGGGCAAATAACAGGGACCAAAATGTACCCTTGGTTGCCCAGTAATAGATGGTAAAATACCATGAAATCATACCAAAGTCTTGTATGTGGAAGGGCACAACAATACCAAACCATGTTATTCCAAGGGTAAAATAATACTTCAAAATAAAACCATTTCAATACCAAGTTGAGGTCTTCTGGATTTTTGAACATTGCTTGAATACCAAAACTTGGTATTGCCATGGTTTTAATTTTAGGTATTCCCGCGCCCTTGGAAAATCATATTTTGGTATTCCTGTGGTCTTCCACAAACATGATATTGGTTTGATTTCATGGTATTTTATCATCTATTACTGGGCAACCAAGAGCACATTTTGGTCGCTGGTATTTGCACAAGAAATACCAAAATTTGGTATTTTCATACCATTTTTAGTGCAACAGTTGCAGTTAGTGAAAAAACGGAAATGATCCATATGCAACAGCCAAATCTACTCACCTGATGATTCCATGTTGTTATTAGTGATATTCTTCACCACACCGAATGCATTTGTCATTGATGAACGGCCTGTGCTTGAAGTTCTTGAAGCTTCTGAAAAATAACAAGATTGAAAAATAAGTGTTATAAAAATGAAACTGGATTGAAATTCACCAAAATTCAATAATCTTTCGATTGACTCGTTTTTCAAAGTATTTGGTTATCCCGACTTAGAGAAATTTCAACAATTTAAAAATCTTAATGGGTATATCAAAAAATGTTAAAACCAGCTTAAACATTTTTTTTAAGTCATTTTAGCGCAAAATTTATTATCTTGTCCAAAATGGTAAAAAAAATCCCATAGTTTCAGAGAAAATTGATGAAACCTTTCAATACCAAAATAATACCAAAATGTGCCATCCTGACTTAGAAAATTTTCCACAATTTCAAGTTATTTCTGTAGGGGGTATATCAAAAATGTTTAAAATCAAGTTTGAAATTTCCGGTTTTCAATGAAAGCATTCGCTTTGAGACATCATTTTAGTGCAAAATTAATTAATTTGTCAAAATTGGTCAAAATTTTCCCATAGTTTCAGAGGAATTTGATAAAATACAGTAATACCAAAAGAATACCAAAATATGGTGTTCGACCATTGACAAATTCTGCAATTTTGCAATATCAAAAGAATACCTTAAATTGGTATGATACCACATTCTGCTCTTGCATAATCCTCAAGACAAATTTTGAAGGGTCCAGGAATACCCAAATTTGGTATTGATACCAGAGAAAGGTATTATTACGCATTTCCCTTGTTATTTACCCATGCTCGGGAAATTAAAGATATTTCATATTAATTGATGAGTCATGACACTTTTATAAGCTGGGCTCCAAACTTTTTTTTGCATTATGGATTATGACATTTTGGTTACGAATTGAGTACGTAACATCTGATTCAGGATGATCAAAATTAATTAAAGTGCTATTGAAATTGGAGGAATAATTCTGGAGTTTTTTTTTTATGAAAAGTAAAAAACACCAAAAAAGGGTTTTATCCCTTATTCCCGAATCCCATATCCTCGAAAATCATTTCCCCGAAAATTCCACATTCCCGAAAATCATTTCCCCGAAAGTGCCATTTCCCCGAAAATCATTTTCCCGAAATTTCCATATCCCCGAAAATCATTTTCCCGAAATTTCCACATCCCCGAAAATCATTTTCCCGAAAATTCCATATCCCCGAATGTCATTTACCTGAATGGCCATTTTACCGAATTGTCGTTTTCCCGATTTTACATATACCCGAATGGTTATTTCACCGAAAATTGCATTTTCCCGAATGTTGTTGTTTTTTAGGGATATTTTTACAAAAGTATTTTAAATTCTCCTACGTGTGTTTTTAAATATGAAAAAAATAAATAAAAAACAAATAACCGTAGAAGGCCATTCATAAACCACGCGGAAACTTCAAGAAAGCGGGGTTTTGAGATCATCAACGTTTAATAAAAAAGATTTCTTTGTATGGGCAATTTTCAGCTAAGCACATTTCCAAAACGGTATCCACGTGGTAAGGATTGCACAGCAACGATATCTTTAAGCGACGACTCGAAACGCAGGAATCAGTTTTTTTCTAGATTTTGTTCAACTTTTTTGTTAAATCTAAATAGTTGATTATTGAATTACAAAATGCATTTTTTAAATATTTCATATTATATTTCATATATTATTTTGGGTTTAAAATTACTAAATCACTTTAAAGTAGTTTAGGGGTTATTACCCGAGTCTGGACTGTATTTTGATTTTCAACTAAATGCAAAAAAAGCAAAATGATCAATGTATCAAATCGACGCTGTCGTGCTATCTTGTCATTTGTCCCTTTTTGACGTTTCGAGAAAAAAAGCGTGTTAGTGCTTGACCTTTAATAAACGAAAAATAGAGCACGCTATGTAAACAATAACAAACACTTTTAATTTGGTTGACCATTATGTGAATTGTCCTGAAAGTTGTTTGAATTTGGTTGCTGAGGTCTCGAGTTATAATTACAAACGTTCACGGTAGTCGGACATGTACGTGTGTCAAATGCATTCTAATCTGAAACCTCTTTGGCCAGTTGTCGCACTTACAGCAATTTTCAGAGTGTGTCAAGTTAGCACGAGACGACATTTTTCGTTTTTTATTGAATATCTCAGAATTGAAATCGAATTTTGGGTATCTATGTAGGTCAAAAGATGAGGCATTGTGAGCTGCACAAAATGGCTTTCTTAATTCAATTTGGCCCAAAATCGACGTACGACAAGTTAGCTCGACTGCGACGAAATGAGAAAAATAGGCAAATGTATTAAGCGGCACGCAGCTATTTAGATTTGTTCATTAGAAATATGTACCTGCTCAAGATGTTCTCTTTCTCTACATCATTTGTCAAAGTCGGAGTTTTTGTTGGATTGGGCGAAGTCAGTTCTTTTTGAAAGGCAGTTGGAGTAACAAAATCTCAGAGTCCGGAATTCGAATCCTTTAACTTCACAGACTTGGAAAATATTCAAAATTTATTCATTTTTTCGGAAAAAAAATCTCGGAATTTTTTGAACGTTCAATTGTGAACATGATACTAGATTGATCGCCACTTCCCCGAACCCGGTCAGGCGGGTATTCCCGTTGTCCAGAACCGCGCGCGCGGTTCTGGGCAACGGGCATACCCGCCTGATCGGGTTCGGGGAAGTGGCGTTCGGGGAAATGGTCTTTCGAGGATATGGTCATTCGGGAAAATGATTTTCGGGGATGTGGAAAATTAGGGGAAGTGGCCATTCGGGAAAATGGTTTTTAGGGGAAGTCGCCATTCGGGGATGCGGCCATTCGGGGAAAAGGATTGTTCGGGGAAATGATTTTCGGGTAAATGGCATTTCGGGAAAGTGTCTTTTCGGAGATGTGGCATTCGGGGAAATGTCTTTTCGGGAATGTGGGTTCCGGGGAAATGTCATAGATTCCCAAAAAAGCAAAAACTGAAAATTCGATTTATTGGACCTTTTCAAAAAAAAAAAAAAACTCCAGAATTGTTGAAAAATCTTTTAAAAATGATTTATGATTCAAGTAGTAATTTATTTAAAAATAAAATTTCCCTTTTTTTCAAGTATGAATCACTTCTTTCTAAATATTTTTAGCTGAAAAAAATGTGTGAAAATGCAAGTTAAAGACTAATTCTCATTTTCATTTAATTTATTCAACAGAGATTGTAGTTGAAGTATCACAAAAGTACTAATCTTCCACCATCCTAAGCCAGACCGTGGAATTTTTTTTACAAAGTTATTGTTCAACCTGATCTGTTGGTTCAGGTCTTTTTTCTTTTTTTTTTATTGAACCAATTTTTTTTGTGCTCTAATAAAAAAAATGATAAAAAAATACATGAAATTAAAAAAACTGATAGATGTACTTCAGATTTGGTTTATTTAAAAAAATACACTATTTTTAACATTTGGCCCGCAGCTTAAGTGAGCTTCAAATTTGGCCCGCCACTTAAAAACTTTGAGCACCCCTGCTCTATTTCTAATGCCGATGTCTCAGTATCTAATGCACAGTGGTCCAGATCGCAAAATTAAGTGGGATTTGATTTTCAAAATCAAACTTTTCAGGAATAGTTTTGGGATTTTGTTGTCTTCTAGAAAGTTGTTGGGCTTGTCATTTCAAGAAGCTTTTTCGAAGCCACCAAAATTTTATCACACAATCTACGCCTTCTACGACCAAATTTAGCGAAAACATCCGAGCAAACCTTCGAAAATAAGTTTTTTGAACTTGGCAATTCAGGGTTAAATTGTTAAGAAAAGTGATGTAGGAAGCAGTTTTTGCTCTGAAATTTTTATTTTTTGACAAGTCAATTTGGACGTAAGGGTTAAAAGTTACAGCCATTTTAAGGTAAAAAAGATGCAAATGTAAAACTCAAATATTTTAAACGCCAGGTTTCAGTCGAAAAGAGAGATTTAGCGCTATGAACGCTGAAAAAATCCAAGGGATGATTTTTTTTCAACTCGACATAGCTTCATTTGAAAATATCTAATATCTAATTTTCAAGGGAAAAGTGTATGGGACCACCCTAACGAAATTCGAAAATTGTCCAACTATATGTTTTTCCATGTAATTTTGCCCGCTAATTCTGCATCTGCCTTCAGAATTGAGCTGAAATGTCAAAAAATCGTGGTCATATTTTAGGATTCTATGTATAATTATCATAATCTGCGCTTTTTCCAGATATTGAAGTTTTAAATTTTCATCATTTTTACTTTAAAATGGCTGTAACTATTGAACCTTACGTCTAAATTGACTTGTCAGAAAATAAAAATGATTGTTTTTTGGAGCACTTAAAGTTGTTCATCACCATTCTTTACAACTTAACCCCGAATTGCTAAGTTCAAAAAAACTGATTTTTGAAGGTTTGCTTAGATGATTTCTCTAAATTTGGTCGTAGATGGCGTAGATTGCGTGATAAAATTTCAATGTCTTCGACAAAGTTGGTTGGATTTGCAACCCCAACCACTTTTTTAGAAGACAAAAAGACCCCAAAAAAAATCTTGAAAAATTGGATTTTCAAAATAACCTTAATCGTGAACCATCCTAATTTTGAACCAAACGAAAAGTTGCCTTTTTCTTTTTGCGACAACTCTTCTGAAGATACCAAAGCTCCAAAACTTCACAATTTTTCGAAAAATCAATTTCCCCCTTAATTTTGCGATCTGGACCACTGCACAGTGGGCAAAACGGGTAAAAAAATGGAGCTTTTTATGCCGTCAGTTTCTCCCGATCAAACGTATCTATTTTAATGAAAAAAATACGAGGAATCGATTGGTGGTACTCTCATTAGCGGCAATTGATTGGATGTGATCCATTTTACCCCATATAGCCTTTTTAGGGTGTTTTTCTTGAATATCTTCAACTGCCGTAGTTTGCCACACTTCTAAAGTAGCTTATTTTTTGTAAAAAATCACGAGAAATTGATTGTTGACATTTTCATTGGTGGAAAACGGGGGCAAGAGCCCATTTTGCCCCAATTATTCCTTTTTTAATTTGTTTTTCTTTAATGTCTTGAACGTGCGATGAATTATAAAATAAGATTGTGTTAAACTGTATAAGAAATCGCGACACGTTTAATATATTAACTAAAAACACGTTAATTCGTTAAAAATAGGCCCTGTTCGCCATGGTAGAGTGTTCCCAATCGATTATACGTGATTTTCTTTAGTAAACGACGGCGACTCAAGATATTATAGAAAACACATAAAGAGGGTGTAAATGGGGTGAAATGGGCCCTTGCTGTCATTTTCCACCAATAAGGATGTCACCAATCGATTCCTCGTGATTTTCTACATAAACAACATACTTTAAAACTGTAGGGAACTACAGAAATTCAAGATATTAAGGAAAATAAAAAGAAGTTTTTGGAGCAAAATGGGCTCTTGCCGTCATTGGTTTTCATTGGGAGTGTAACCAATCGATTTATCGTGATTTTTTACATAAAATAAGATACTTTAGAAGTTCGGTAAACTACGGCAGTTGAATATATTCAAGAAAACACCCAAAAAAAGGCTACATGGGGTAAAATGGATCACATCCCGTCATTTGCCGCTAATAAGAGTAGCATCAATTGATTCCTCCTAAATTATTAAAGTAAAAATGATTCTTTTGATAGGCAGAAACAGAAGGCATTAAAAAATCCTATTTTTCACCCGTTTTTGCCCACTGTTCACTGTGTAATGGTCCGATCTTCAATTTTTAAAAATGAAGTATTCGTGAAATTTTCTGATCTTATCGAAAACATGTTTCATTTTTTTATCAAGACTTACGTTTCAAAAGGGCGTTATATTAAATATTTTTTGTTTACCCTCTTAAACCCAGCTTCGATTAAAGAAATTGCCAAAAATCAATTTTTCAACCAATTTTTGATCTTTAAAAAGAATTGGAAAGAAAAACTATTAATGTTTTGGAAATTTATGAGTTAGAAGTTTTACTTGTTTTATGTGACTTTACCAATGTTTTTAAAAATGTAATTTTTCAAGGGTCAACTTTGGCTGTGTTTTTAACTAAATAAATGCACAAATTACAAATTACTAACATTTTCTATATTTAAAGTAAAAAGAAGCTTGCAATAATTTTTCTAGTGTCCCAGACTATGCCTCTACGCATTTATCTACAATTTAAATGATAATGGTGCCATTTCAATGCAGAAAATGTGAAAAACAAGCAAAAAATTGAAGAAGTGTCTACAAAAACATGAAAAAATTTGATAGGCAAAATGTAATGATAGGAGGTGGTAGAATAGGCCAAATACTACCAAAAGCAAACATAAACTAAACAAGATAAATGCAAATTAAAATACTTAAAATGGAACAAGAAAAACATAAAACAAGAGAAGTAATGTTTTTCGTTGAACAAAACTTGCTCAAAATGACCTCCTGAACACGGGAAAAATAAATAAAAATCGAAAAAAATTGAGCAGTAGAGGGTTAAACAATATATTTCCAACAGTTCGTCGAAATCGTGGTATCTTATCGCACGTGAATTTTGGGCTAAATTGAGTTAAGAACGCCATTTTGTGCAGCTCTCAATGCCCCACCTTTAGACCTTCACAGATCCTCAAAATTCGATTTCGATCCTGAAATATTCAATAAAAACCTGAAAAACTACGTGCATTTTTGTCACTCTTCATATGAAAGAAGTTGCAAGTGCGACAATTGACCAAAAGGATTTCTGGTCAGAGCGCGTTTGACACAAGTACGAGCTCGACTACCGTAAACATTTGTAATTATAACTTGGGACAACCAAATTCAACCAAACTTCGGGGCAATACACAGAATGGTCAGCCAAACAAAACGTGTTTGTTATTGTTTACATTGCGTGTTCTCGTTTTTCCCGGAACGTCAAAAAGCGAAGAGCTACAAGTAAGCACGACAGCGTCTTTGTTGTACTAAATTATTTCGCTGCTCTGAATGACAGATTGATTTTTCAACAATTTCGTTTGGTAACTCGAAACCCTTTTTTAGTCTTTTTCATAAAAAGTGTATTTGGTCACAAGATACCAGAGATTTTTGTTGCAGATATTTTCAGGAGTTTTCTTGAATGACCTAAAAAAATGTAAATTTTCATTCTTTTCCGTAACAAACATTCAATTGTTCCCTTCTGCGTTTTATCCCTGAAGGTGCAATTCCCCTTCCGGGGTGCTGGTGGTGGATGGTGGTTCAATGGAGAATTTTACTATATTTATCGACATGTGTTTACGTATAATGCAAATTTATGCTGCACATAAATATAAATTCAGGCTCGTTTACAGCGTTGCTCAGGGGCAACAAACGGGCTTCAGAGGAAGAGGCGGAAGGATTCTTGGAGCGCCGTATTTTAGTACCTTACTCCCTAGCAAACTGACTTGGGGGAGTTGTTTACCCAATTGTGACGATTAGGTTGCGGGTGGGGGGCAATCTAATCTCGCCACCCCCAGGTTCAACAGGGGTGGATGTTGCGGGTGTGGGGTTTGTGGTTTATTAGGCAAGCTCCTCAACAAGCAGTACCAACCCAGACCATAAGTGAAGAGCACTGACTGGCCACACGCAGCAGATTATTTGTGTTTTCGGAAGGATTTTGTTGCTCAAGTTGCTGATTCTCCCAAGAATGATGCTCGTAAAATGCAAGATTTAATTACGGCTGGAAGGTGTACGATGAAGCAGGGAAAGCTTATTTTTGATGATTCCAGGAATATAAGAAAGTTTGTTATATTTCAGCAAACCTCATCGAGTCATGAAAAGTACCAAAACGAAATCAAATGCCTTAATCAGAATCAAATGGATTCGGAAATATAATCTCGTAAACTATCGACTGCTAGACCTTTCTCGAAAATCCGGCTTTTGAGTGTGACAAGTCTTTCAACGGCTTTTCCCTTAACATTATGTTTCCGGATTAGATCCCATGCTTGTACAAGGAATCAAACCCCTTTCCCAGAATAAAAAAAAATAAATAGTCAACCTTCACAGCTTTGCTTTCCCGCTCACCTCCAAAGTCTCTCGCCAAACACATAACCCTCAAACGTTACACACGACTTCGGCCCAGCCAAGTTGCGTGAAGCTTCTGACCCAAAAAAAACTCTCCTTCCCACCCGGAAATCCTTCCAATCTCGCAAGCCCAAAGCAAGCAAACTACATGACAAAATGTCCAGGGCGAACGATAAATTCAGCGACATGAAACCTTTTTTTTTGAGAGTTTGCTTTTTCTTGACTCTGGTGCAGAATTGATTTTGACTCAAAATATGAATATTTCTCTAAACATTGAAGAACATTTTTGGATGCAATTTTCAATTTTTGCTCGGTTTTATGTTCCAAATTGATAGCGTATCATAGATTAGTTTCATTTTGCGTTCAATATTTTTATTTTTGTTTCATTGTTTTGCTCAAAATTGTAATTTTAATTTAATTGCTTTAATTTTAATTTAATACTAAATAAATTAAATATTTTCTATCTCAAAACATATATTTTTTTAAAATAAAAAAGGGTTTCACATTATTTCATAAAGTTTCACCCTCTTCAGCCAAATTTTCTCGATTTTTCCCTTATTTAGCGGCTAAATTTTAGCCTGTTTACGTTTATTTAATTAATTTAAAGCATTTTTGATGCATTTATCTTGTTTGTTTTCTTTTCCTTTTTCTGTCAATCTCGGAACTTTTATTTTTTGCGCGAACATTGAAAAGATCACATAAATAAAAAAAATTTGATGACTCCACAATAAAAAAAAACTTTTCTATTACAAAGATGAAATTTTGATTTGCTTTTAGGTTTTAATTTAAAGCTTTTAAAGAAATATAAAAGATATATTTAAATCAGAAATAAAAACTGTTATGGTGAGGTAATAATCCAACCTAACCTAACCTAACCTAACCTAACCTAACCTAACCTAACCTAACCTAACCTAACCTAACCTAACCTAACCTAACCTAACCTAACCTAACCTAACCTAACCTAACCTAACCTAACCTAACCTAACCTAACCTAACCTAACCTAATCTAACCTAATCAAGAGTTTTTTTTAAAGGTTCTATAAACTATTAAAAAACAAACTCTAGAAATGTGGACTGATATCGATTTAGCAAATTAATTAGCCCATTTTTAAATGTTGTTACCAATTGGTATCTCAAACGTTCCAACTCAACCAAAAAAAATAGGCAAATTTGTACCAAAAACCGTCCATAACGGTCTAGCACGGGGAAAGCAAAACCGCTCCCGCAGAAGATTTCGGAGGTGTTCGCGGAATGGCGGGTTCTGTCCGGGAGGTCAAAAGTGGCACAGGGATCCTGGGTCCCGCTGAAATTAGTATGGCAATAAATTATGCATAAATGATTTACTTAGCCGCTCTCACTCCCTCGGGGGTGAGGATGGCGTGAGACCGGCCTGCCAAGCCCACGAGTCCACGTGGTGGCGGTGGGATAACCTAGACTGGTGAAGGGTGTGATGGGGTTTTTTTTTGGTGGGCAAAGAGGGTTCAGGCAAAAAAAGAAGCAAAAAGCAATACCATAACCGAGGAGCAACATATATTATTAAGCCGCTTTTTGGCAAAACCGCACCAAAATTATGCAAATTGGTTTAGTGTTGTATTTTCCGCTTGTTTCTCGGTCGTTTTTCGTTTTTGCTGGCTGGGATTCGATTTTTTTTTCGCTGGCAGTGATGTGGAAAACTCGTCTTGTATCAAAAAACTTTTAAAAAATAAAAATTTTCAAAGTTGGAAAAGTAAACGAATTTTGTTCAAATAATAATTCATATTTTATTTAAAGTTAAGAAATAAATTTATTTCTAAAATAATTCCTCAACTCTTGTTTCCGGCTGGCAGCGGTTCATCGGTGCCAAAAAAAGGGGTTCGGAACCCAAGTTCTTGCCGCCAGCAGCGGTGGGTGGCGCGGCCCGGCGGGGTATTGGAATATTCCGAGAAGATTTTGATCTAGGAAAATTACATGCCTCGGGTCGCGTCGTCCCACTTTTTTATGTCCACCTTCCGTTTTGCTCAGGTGCACTAAACTATTTCGAGGTGTGAAGCCTTCTGGCAGCAGACATGGAGGGATGAACAAAATGAAAAAAAAAATCAAAATATTTTTTTGTCATTTTTATCATTTTTGTCATTTTTGTCATTTTTGTCATTTTTGTCATTTTTGTCATTTTTGTCATTTGTGTCATTTTTGTCATTTTTGTCATTTTTGTCATTTTTGTCATTTTTGTCATTTTTGTCATTTTTGTCATTTTTGTCATTTTTGTCATTTTTGTCATTTTTGTCATTTTTGTCATTTTTGTCATTTTTGTCATTTTTGTCATTTTTGTCATTTTTGTCATTTTTGTCATTTTTGTCATTTTTGTCATTTTTGTCATTTTTGTCATTTTTGTCATTTTTGTCATTTTTGTCATTTTTGTCATTTTTGTCATTTTTGTCATTTTTGTCATTTTTGTCATTTTTGTCATTTTTGTCATTTTTGTCATTTTTGTCATTTTTGTCATTTTTGTCATTTTTGTCATTTTTGTCATTTTTGTCATTTTTGTCATGTTTTGTCATGTTTGTCATTTTTGTCATTTTTGTCATTTTTGTCATTTTTGTCATTTTTGTCATTTTTGTCATTTCTGTCATTTTTGTCATTTTTGTCATTTTTGTCATTTTTGTCATTTTTGTCATTTTTGTCATTTTTGTCATTTTTGTCATTTTTGTCATTTTTGTCATTTTTGTCATTTTTGTCATTTTTGTCATTTTTGTCATTTTTGTCATTTTTGTAATTTTTGTAATTTTTGTCATTTTTGTCATTTTTGTAATTTTTGTAATTTTTGTCATTTTTGTAATTTTTGTAATTTTTGTAATTTTTGTAATTTTTGTCATTTTTGTCATTTTTGTCATTTTTGTCATTTTTGTAATTTTTGTAATTTTTGTAATTTTTGTAATTTTTGTAATTTTTGTAATTTTTGTAATTTTTGTAATTTTTGTAATTTTTGTCATTTTTGTCATTTTTGTCATTTTTGTCATTTTTGTCATTTTTGTCATTTTTGTCATTTTTGTCATTTTTGTCATTTTTGTCATTTTTGTCATTTTTGTCATTTTTGTCATTTTTGTCATTTTTGTCATTTTTGTCATTTTTGTCATTTTTGTCATTTTTGTCATTTTTGTCATTTTTGTCTTTTTGTCATTTTTGTCATTTTTGTCATTTTTGTCATTTTTGTCATTTTTGTCATTTTTGTCATTTTTGTCATTTTTGTCATTTTTGTCATTTTTGTCATTTTTGTCATTTTTGTCATTTTTGTCATTTTTGTCATTTTTGTCATTTTTGTCATTTTTGTCATTTTTGTCATTTTTGTCTTTTTGTCATTTTTGTCATTTTTGTCATTTTTGTCAATTTTGACAATTTTGACAATTTTGACAATTTTGACCATTTTGACAATTTTGACAATTTTGACAATTTTGACAATTTTGACAATTTTGACAATTTTGACAATTTTGACAATTTTGACAATTTTGACAATTTTGACAATTTTGACAATTTTGACAATTTTGACAATTTTGACAATTTTGACAATTTTGACAATTTTGACAATTTTGACAATTTTGACAATTTTGACAATTTTGACAATTTTGACAATTTTGACAATTTTGACAATTTTGACAATTTTGACAATTTTGACAATTTTGACAATTTTGACAATTTTGACAATTTTGACAATTTTGACAATTTTGACAATTTTGACAATTTTGACAATTTTGACAATTTTGACAATTTTGACAATTTTGACAATTTTGACAATTTTGACAATTTTGACAATTTTGACAATTTTGACAATTTTGACAATTTTGACAATTTTGACAATTTTGACAATTTTGACAATTTTGACAATTTTGACAATTTTGACAATTTTGACAATTTTGACATTTTGACATTTTGTCATTTTGTCAATTTTGACAATTTTGACAATTTTGACAATTTTGACAATTTTGACAATTTTGACAATTTTGACAATTTTGACAATTTTGACAATTTTGACAATTTTGACAATTTTGACAATTTTGACAATTTTGACAATTTTGACAATTTTGACAATTTTGACAATTTTGACAATTTTGACAATTTTGACAATTTTGACAATTTTGACAATTTTGACAATTTTGACAATTTTGACAATTTTGACAATTTTGACAATTTTGACAATTTTGACAATTTTGACAATTTTGACAATTTTGACAATTTTGACAATTTTGACAATTTTGACAATTTTGACAATTTTGACAATTTTGACAATTTTGACAATTTGAACAATTTGGACAATTTTGACAATTTTGACAATTTTGACAATTTTGACAATTTTGACAATTTTGACAATTTTGACAATTTTGACAATTTTGACAATTTTGACAATTTTGACAATTTTGACAATTTTGACAATTTTGACAATTTTGACAATTTTGACAATTTTGACAATTTTGACAATTTTGACAATTTTGACAATTTTGACAATTTTGACAATTTTGACAATTTTGACAATTTTGACAATTTTGACAATTTTGACAATTTTGACAATTTTGACAATTTTGACAATTTTGACAATTTTGACAATTTTGACAATTTTGACAATTTTGACAATTTTGACAATTTTGACAATTTTGACAATTTTGACAATTTTGACAATTTTGACAATTTTGACAATTTTGACAATTTTGACAATTTTGACAATTTTGACAATTTTGACAATTTTGACAATTTGAACATTTGGACAATTTTGACAATTTTGTCAATTTTGACAATTTTGACAATTTTGACAATTTTGACAATTTTGACAATTTTGACAATTTTGACAATTTTGACAATTTTGACAATTTTGACAATTTTGACAATTTTGACAATTTTGACAATTTTGACAATTTTGACAATTTTGACAATTTTGACAATTTTGACAATTTTGACAATTTTGACAATTTTGACAATTTTGACAATTTTGACAATTTTGACAATTTTGACAATTTTGACAATTTTGACAATTTTGACAATTTTGACAATTTTGACAATTTTGACAATTTTGACAATTTTGACAATTTTGACAATTTTGACAATTTTGACAATTTTGACAATTTTGACAATTTTGACAATTTTGACAATTTTGACAATTTTAACAATTTTGACAATTTTGACAATTTTGACAATTTTGACAATTTTGACAATTTTGACAATTTTGACAATTTTGACAATTTTGACAATTTTGACAATTTTGACAATTTTGACAATTTTGACAATTTTGACAATTTTGACAATTTTGACAATTTTGACAATTTTGACAATTTTGACAATTTTGACAATTTTGAAAATTTTGACAATTTTGACAATTTTGACAATTTTGACAATTTTGACAATTTTGACAATTTTGACAATTTTGACAATTTTGACAATTTTGACAATTTTGACAATTTTGACAATTTTGACAATTTTGACAATTTTGACAATTTTGACAATTTTGACAATTTTGACAATTTTGACAATTTTGACAATTTTGACAATTTTGACAATTTTGACAATTTTGACAATTTTGACAATTTTGACAATTTTGACAATTTTGACAATTTTGACAATTTTGACAATTTTGACAATTTTGACAATTTTGACAATTTTGACAATTTTGACAATTTTGACAATTTTGACAATTTTGACAATTTTGACAATTTTGACAATTTTGACAATTTTGACAATTTTGACAATTTTGACAATTTTGACAATTTTGACAATTTTGACAATTTTGAAAATTTTGACAATTTTGACAATTTTGACAATTTTGACAATATTGACAATTTTGACAATTTTGACAATTTTGACAAGTTTGACAATTTTGACAATTTTGTCAATTTTGACAATTTTGACAATTTTGACAATTTTGACAATTTTGACAATTTTGACAATTTTGACAATTTTGACAATTTTGACTATTTTGTCATTTGCTCAGATGTGCCCATTAATCGAACAGTTTAATATTGCAAAACTCTGGTGCATAACTTTTCGCCTATTTTACGACAAACCAAAGCCAAGCTTCCTTTGCTCGGACTTCCGCTTCGCTCTGAGGGGGCAAAATCGCATTTTCCTGCCGGATAAATATTTCCGGGAGGCTCCGGCTCCGCCGAGTGTGAGCTGTAAAATCGATGAATGGCCCTATCAACTTTTATGACCCTAAATAAATTCCCTCTCCGCGCCAAACCCCCATCACTTTGTGATAATCCTCTGCTGGACCATTTTCTATTTTCAGGATCCGGCTTTAGAGGAGCTGAGGAAAAAATCATTCCCAAGTGGGACGCCTCCCGGGAAAATGTTTTGGGTTGTGTCCAGAGAGATGAAACCCTGCCCGTAGCCAGTCTGGCAGACTGCATATTGAATTTCGAAACGGACACAAGAGAGAGAGAGAGAGTGAGGTTTCCCCCGCTGATACACTTGGTAATGGGTCTCGAAAGCCATTTTCCACACTTCCAGGTTCTTTGGCTCCACCGCCGCCCTGGTTGTAACAATTCTTGGTGCGAGGAGTTGTTGGGAGGAGGCAGTAAAATTAAGCAGCAGTAAATTGACCCCTTTCATTTCCGGTGCTGCTTTTTTTTTGCCGGATTGAGCTTCGAAAAATCTAAACCCGGGAGTGGACCCCGATGACGGCTGACCGGACGGCATTCGAGATTGATTGCTGACTGGTTGTGAGGAGAGTTTGATTTTATGACGAGAGGTAGTATATTGCAAAAATGGTAAGTGAAGCAAAGTTTGCCGCAGCTTTATTTAACAGTCCTTAATTTTTTTAGAGAAAACCCAAAACCTGATACCGGCAGGTTCAGACACAGAGGTTTGATGTTTTTAATTTATGTCACAATATTTGTCAAACTACCTTACCCGTGTAAGTGAGCTAAACTAGAGGGTACGTTTATGCGTTCTCATGTGTGTGTGTGTGTGCGTGTGTAGTGGCACTGTACATTTTTGGCTTCAAATGCCTGCGCCGGAAAGGTCTAATGGAAAATTGATTACACGGGCGAATCTCACTTCCTGTCAAACTGGGGATGGAGCGAGTGGCAATTTTTGCTGAAAAACGCAGTGGCCCAATATTGGCACGTGGTGGCAGATGGATGGCTGCTGGAAAGGTGAAAAAAAAAACTGATGGAATTTGATGCTTTTTGAAATTTTTTGCATGAATATATTTTTGCGTGATAGGCTTTTCATTGGAAATTTCGAATAATTGCCAGCTGTGAATAAAATACCTGGCGTTAGAAGGTTTCTGGATATTGAAGTTCCAAAATGCATATAAAAATATCAATTTCAGTGTTTTAAACGCTCCGCTTTTAAATCAAAAGCCAGTACAGTGCCACCAAACTGCTAAACTTGTTGAATCCCACAACTCTTCGGCATATCTTTCGTCAAGGCCATTAGAAACAGGGCTCCAGTGGCGCGGGTCGATTTGTGCGCCAGTAAACAAATTTGCGAGCCCCAACAAGAGTAAAATTTAATAAGCACTGGGGGCCATAAAATTTTTCCTCGGTGCGTTTCACATGTCTCTGCGTGTGCTCTTGCTCTTCCCCGCTCGTAAAATGCTTGATCTTATTAATCCGACCGTTTCTTTCTTGGATTTTCCCTCAAGCGAAAATTGACTCTTTTGCCTTCCACCCAACACTCCAAAAGAGAAAAGAGAAAAGAGGGGCATCCCTTTTTCCGGGGTAACTGTTTTTTCTTTTTATTTTTTTTCTTGTGAAAAAGAATTCCACTCTGCACTTTGAAGAAGCAGAGCGGGAAATTATCCGGTCGTAAATCACGCGACAGCAACAGAAACAGAAACAAGTATAGGCTAGATATCACAGGGCTGCTAGTAAAAAGCACTTAGTGGGAAATAAAATAATTCGCCTCTGTACGGGTGGAATTTTGGAAATTTTAGCGTAAACGATATATTTTGGGCTGTGAAGTAACGAGTTTGATTGTAACGGATGTGCTTTCGCAGACAGTTTTATTAAAAAGTCTTGAAGATTGAACACATTTGTTTCCAGTCAGTTCTGGATATCCTCTTTTTCCCAAATGCGAAAGTAAATTCCACATTAATTCAAACAAGCATGGATTAACCTAGCTTTCTTCAGAAGTTTTCGCAGATTTACCCAACTAAAGACAACAACTCGTTATGTTGGTTTGCACTGATTGCAGCTGCATGTATGATTTAGATCTCCCCACCGTCCAAATCCAGCTCAAAATAATGAATATTCTATTCATGTTCAAATGTTTGGAGATTTTTTCTTCGCGAAACTGCAATTGGATTTCCATTTCTCGGCAAAGTCCCTTTCGTTTGCACCCAAACAAGTGCGGAGCAAATCTTTTGAGAAGCGCCACCGGGCCATCGTGCAACGGATCCTTTTCAGCTATTGCTGCAACCCATCACATACGACCACATCCTCCGCTCTTGAACTGGAATGGAAAATCTGCCAGAGAGGTGCTTGCAAAGGGGAAATGCACAGATTACATTTTCCAGCATTACTACACTAACAAAATTATTTTTTTTTGATTTATCATTTTATGTAATAATTTTGGAAAAAAAAATTCAAATCTGTGGCAGATTATAAATTCGACCCTATTTCCACCAACTTTGCTAGTTTTTAAATTACTAACAAATTTTAGTACAAAAACTTTGGCAGAACTTTGCTTGCTCACTTTGTTCTGATTTAGGGGAATAGCATCTAATTCCAGCGTGCCTCTAATGTTGGCAGGCCAGAACTTTGACATTCAATTAAAGCTAATTAAAAGCGTTTTCAACTGAAATCGGGTGATAAATAGCTGAATAAGAAGTGAGCAAGATAGTTTCAATCATAAGTTTTGCAAAATTAGTTGTTTAAATAGTGAAAATCAGCAAATTGGATGGAGTTAGGAGCGAGAGCTTAACCTGCCAAAGATACGAGAATTTCCCCTAGTTAAAACGTAAAACAGAACTGTTAAACCAAAAAAATCCTACAATCGAGTGTTTGAAACTGTTAAAAAAATTGCTTCAAAAATTGAATCTTGAACAAAGATCAGAAAGATTTGAAGCTTTAGGTATAAAAAAATCTTCACAAATTCATGGATATTTACCAAAATTTTGACAGAAGAGAGATTCTCTACGTTTTCGTGACTAAAGTTTTCTTTGTATTTTTTAAATGAAACTTTATTCATCAATTCCCGGGTGCGTTAAATTTTGCCTAAAGTCGTTTCTCCAAATGGGACGTTTCGCCCAGGGATGCCAGATACACAGATTTGTCTGTGTTTCACAGACTTTTGAGCTTGTGTCAGACATTTTTCGAGGTGCACAGACTTTTAAAAAACTTCATTAAATTATTATTTTGTAGAGTAGTGCGGTGCCTGTGTGGACGCTCAGTCCTGTTTTTTCGTGTTATTTTCCGTCTCTTTTGTGTCGCTGTTCGATTGCATGGGGTGATTGGATTTCTTCTTCTTTTTTTTTCATTTATTTTTTGTTCGCGCGTTCGTTGGCCGATGAATTTTATTTTTGTTCTCTTTATATAGTTTTCGATAGAAACGATCTGATTTTTGTTTTTTGAGACAAGCAAGTCGTATTGCTGGATTAAGTCCTTTCCATATCATCGAGGATCGGAAGGCACGTCGACGGATATGTTTTAAGGCTTATGATATAAAATAATTTTAATGAATGAAGCCCTTCCTACATCACCGTTGATCGGAAGGCACGCCGACGGAGAATTTCTGGAGAATCGCGGTCGAATTAATACTATTTTTAAATCCCTAGATAGGTATCTTTCCGCAGTCGGCTGCCTAAGATTTTTAAAATTTCAACCGATAAACAAATTGCTCATGGTCGCATCACCTACCACAGTGAATCCAGACCTCATACCCATCTTACTAACCCCTCTAAACTCATGTGATACTTTGTCGGAGACGCAGTCGATTTGGCGGTCCCATCACTCAAGTATCGGACTAACATTCCCATCCACATCCCCGTGTCTTACCACTGGTTGTGGCCGGCGTCGGTATTGATCCGCACGATAGGGACCTTTGAAAATTGCGAAGGGGTGATGATTGGTTCCTACTTTTCATCTGTGGTCCACGGAGCAATGTTTGGGGGTCCTGGTCAATAACGAAGTAGCAGCTACGGGTAGACACCAATGCTATGCTATGCTACTTCATTAAATTATTATTTTGTAATCTTTTTTGTCGAAACTTATTTCGTAAGTATTCAAATGCTTAAAAACGCAATTTCTGATGGATTTCAATGACTGTGAATTGATATATTTGAATTTTAGACAAATGCACAGACATACACAGACTTTTTTACAGACATTTTAAAAAAACAAGTGGCATCCCTGGTTTCGCCGAATGAAAAAAAAAAAGAAGAAGAAAGCTAGTTTAATCCAAAACCGTATTGCGTAGAACAGATTTGTAGTTTAAAAAAATAAAAATACTTGAGTTTTTTTTTCAAACATGACTGGTTAAGTGGACCATTTAAAAGATAATTTTATGAATATCTAACAGCTTTTTCTCTAAACATGACCTGTTCATTGAACTTTCTTAATGATGATTTTATGAATTTCTGTGAGATTTTTATCATTCTTTTCAACAAAAATAGTTATCAAGCCAGTTCTTGGAAAATTAATTTATTTATAAACAAAAACAAATTTCTGTAATTTATGCACTCATTTTAACATGACCAGTTCTTTGGACCATTTAAAAGATAAATTTATTAGTCTAGTTTATGCGTTATTTCCCAAATAAACAGTTCTTTGAAAATTATTGACTGTTGATTTTTTAATTGTTTTTTTTTACCATAGCCACTTCAAAAACAGAAACAAAATAAATTCATTGAAAAAAAATATGTTTTTATTTGCATTCTTTTAAACGTATATTGAAAACAAATTAGTTTTTCTAAACGTATTTAATTAATTTTGCATTCATTAAAAAAAGCAGGTTTTCCGAAAACAAATTGATTTTTCAAAAAGTATTTATGCGAGTTTTTGCATTCTATTGAATGTTTTTGCAGCTTAAAAAAACATTTATTTTTATTTTAGAGAAATATTCTATGCATCTTGCAGTTCCAAAAAAATCATTTAAAAAGGTTTGTTATCGGAAAATTAATTTTTCAATGTATTTTGAAAAAGGAATTTCCGATCAATCGCATTCATAAATTAAAGAATATGTGATTTTTTTCTGAGAGATTTTGTTTTGACTACAAATAAAAAGACATGTAGTCAAAATATTTTGAAAAAAAAGATTCTGATGTTATATTCAGTCAAAAATATTTAAAAGCAATCACTATAAATTTTAAATAATAAAAATAAAAACATTCTAGAAAATGTCCACTCAGTGAAACAACTTTCGGCAAAAAAGAAAGACGTTTACATTCCCAATGTAAAAAGAAAGCCATTTTACAAATATTATTTTTCCTTGCATTATTCTAAAATCAATAATAATCTAATAATAATTAATATGATTATTTCATTTTTCTGACCGATTTTTTTTTATGTTTAAGGGAACTTGAAAAGACATCTTTTGTAAAATAAATAAGAATGGTGCAAAAATGTTTTACCGGAGATTTGCTTTTATTTTAAATTTTTGAATTTTGGAATAAATTAAAAATAAGCGAAATAAAATTTCGAAAATCATTTTGAAAGATCAAATTTGTAATGAAAAATGTTTTTGATTTTTATTGCAAGGCATTTTAAAGTTTTTTTTGAAATCAGTGTTTATCAATTCAAAAATATTTCATGACAGCATTCCAAAAAAAACAATTTCGAAATGGTGTATCGTTATCAAAGCTCAAAAAGGGTAGTAAAAATTCATGTTTCTAGCCATATCAGCTCTGTTCAAGGTTGAAGGGTACAAGTTTTTTTTAATTCTAAGCCTAATTTAAGAAAATTTGCTTTTACATTTCTACATTACTTTTTATTAATTTATAAGGTCTTACGTAAATTTATCTGTAATTTAGAAATTAAAAATTAAGCAAAACATACCGTTTTGATAAAAAATATTGAAAACTTATTAATACAGTGTATTCTTAAACTTAAAAAGTAGATAATCCAGTGTTGAAGTTGTTCTCAACCAAAAATTTTAATGTTCAAGCAATATTTTTTTCACCGGTTGATTTTATTAGGGGAAATTAAAACGGGAGGGGAGACAATTACTTCAATTGAGTTTAACTTTTTCCTGATTTTGAGAACTGATGATTGCAAAGTGACTTCAAACCAATAAAATGCATTGATCAAACCGTTTTCTAAGCAACATTTTAAAGAATCAATGGATTGAAAATTACTTTCAAAATTATTGATTTTTTCATCCTCGTTTTTTTCGATCCTTGACCAAAGTCGAGGGACAAAAACTGTACATAAATGTATTGCAAATGCTTTATACATTATGACAGTTATTATTAACCAAAAGTTAGCTGAATTTCAATTATTTATTGTAAATATATATTACAAAAGTTTTTCCAGTTCTGTGGTTCCAAAATTCATAATTTGCTAAAAGTTTAAAAGTACTTTATTTCAAGATTCGAAATTGAAAATATTTTACTTTTGACATATTGAATATAAAAATGTGAAAACACATACAGAACTATTCGATTTTTTATTATTAAAAAAAACGTTATGACAATGTGTTCAGCAAAAATGTCTCATTTATTAAAAAATGGTTGAACCAAATCATTGCAAAACTATTTAAAGTCAAAGTAAAATGAGGGAAAGTAAAATATGCAATAAAAAGGTTTGCCTCTATTCTTAGACGTAAAATAATGTTTATATTCGATGCACCGTTTTTGAGTAATGTACACTAAAAATTGTTTAATTTGTTGAAAACATGACTTGTTTACCAAGCTTAGATAAATCCTATAAATAATTTGGTTTAACATATTGAAGATTCGATGGTTGTTGAGAAACAGCATTTTAAATTGCAAGGAATCAAAGACGATATTCAACTCATAATATTTTATTATTTATAAAAAAATATTTTTGAAATTTTCAAATCAGTCCTAACTTATAACATGTTCAAAGATATGTGTTAATTTTTTCCGATTTCAACCATTATTATTGCAGTCCTTACATTCAACATTCTTTCTGTGCACGTGTGCATTCATTACAGGTTCCTCAAACGGTGGAACGGTCCTCTTGAGTGGGAAATCGGAGTTCGTTCCCGATATTCAGACCGGTGATTTCCCAAGCCATCTCCCTTCCCTCGTGAACGTGTGTGTGTGTGAGCTGAGTGGTGGCGTTAATGGTAAGAGAGTAATTATTATTTCATTGCATTTAAACATCGCTTAGATGATAGATTAATTTCCCAGACATGCACTCCTGGGGTAAAGTGTTCCGGAAAGCGCAAATGATGGACGAAATGAGAAGTGCTCAAGGGTTGCGTTGCTCTCACGTGTGCGGTGGAGAATTCATCAGAAATTGAGGGAAAATAAATTCTGCATAGGACTGGTTTCTTTTTTTTTGCAGATTTCTATGGGAAAATGTTTGGTTTAATAAAGTTGGGGTGGGGAACTAATATTGCATATTTTTGCTAGTTACAAACTAATCCAATATCTGAAACTGGAATTTTTGAATTGTTTTTTTTTTTTGCAGACGGAGCATTTTTCTAACAACTGCAGTCTAAAAAAAAACAATTTGAAAATTTGAAACAAATGCAACTTTGTTCCGCACACAAACTTCCGGAATGCCAATCAAATATTGCCTTCGTTTCGTTTGCAGTTATTTTGAAGCTCATAAAATGCTCCCCCCGGAGCAAAATTTGCCAAAGTGGAATGAATAAAATATTATCACAAAACCCAGTTTTATTCACGGATGAAGGGAGTGAGAGGCAAAGCCAATAACTAGCAGTAGTTGGAGTTGCTTTTTTTGCCTCCTATGCAGCTTCAAAGCGTATTAGGTACACCAAATTTGACTAGTTGGTTACGGTGCATCAATCAACCATCCAGTTGCTATCGGTAGAAAACTGCTGGCTGTTATATTGGTTTGAACTAAACAGTTGAACTGTAGGTTTTTTTTTCGTTTTATATGACGCCAAGGTAATTTTGCAGAGCGAAAAACTCAAATATTTTCAGGCTAGCATAACAAGATTTTTGTTGAAGTTTATGTTTTTTTGTATGTTTTTAAGAGCGGGTCCACGAGCAAAGCATACCCATCTCGCATTGACCTCACCAATCTGCCTGAAATTTTCAGGGGTTATTTGTACATATAAAACTAGCATCTGGCTAAAATATGAGCACTTTAGGTCAACAGGACATGGCGTTATAGTTAAAAGGGATGCTTCTCCCTGCAATATGTTACAGCATTTTTAAAAATTTTAACGTTTTTAATCTATAAAACTTTCTGTCCCGATTTGCCCCGCTTCCCGTTGGCCTAGAGTGCTCATATTTTGGCTAGTTTTATTTGTACAAACAATCCCTGAAAATTTCAGGCACATTGGTGAGGTCGATGCGAGATGGGTATGCATTGCTCGTGGACTTGTTCTTAAACAATGAAAATTGTCAATTAAATTAAACCTTTCCTCCATGAAGATATAAAAAAATGCACATTTCAAGTGTTTCACTTAACGGTGCACATCAACCAGATTTTTTGCACCAAAAATTTTTGTTACAGACATTTTAGTATCTTCAAAGCTACGGGAACTATCGATGTAAATTTTTATTCATCCGCTTAGCTACTATTTCCAAAAAGATTTACAACAAAATTTGTTAACTTTTATAATCATATTATTTCAAGATTGGGTCCGTAAGTTCAACAATTTTGGAATAAGCAGACAACAACTTCTTTGGTGGCTGTGTGCCACTTAAAACAAGAACAAGAAAAACTAGTCTATTAAAAAAAATTTAAAAATCTTTTAACTAGTTTTCGCACCATCCTGCTTAACCCTCTACAACCCAAACCCGCCTTTAGACGGGCTGCGATTAAAAAATTCTCCAAAAATCCATTTTTCAACAAATTTTTGATCGTTAAAAAGCATTGAAAAGAAAAACTCTTAAAATTTTAGAAAATTTATGGGTTGGAAGTTTCACTTGTTTAATGTGACTTGACCAATGTTTTCAAAAATGTCATTTCGTTAGGGGTCAACTTTGGCTGTGTTTTTAACTAGCATTTTCTATATTTTAAGTAAAAAGAAGTATGCAGTAAGTTTTCTAGTGTCCCAGACTATGTGTCTACGGATTTTTTTTACAAGGTCAATGATAATGGTGCCATTTTATGGCAGAAAATGTGAAAAAAAGCAAAAAATTGAAAAAGTGGCTGTAAAAACATGAAAAATTATGCAGGTAAAATGTAATGTTAGGAGGTGGTAGAATAGGCCCAATTCTACCAAAATTATACATAAACTAAACAAGAGAAATGCAAATTAAAATACTAATAATGAAACAAGAAAAACATAAAACAAAAGAAGTAAAGTTTTTCGTAGAACAAAAGTTGTTCAAAATAACCTCCTAAACAAGGGAAGAATAAAAATTTTCGAAAAAATGACAGTAGAGGGTTTAATGCTAATTTCGACCCCAACATTAAAAACAAAAGATCAATAAAATTTATATACTTTCGGTTTCAAGTTTTAAGTGAAATAAATTTAATGCTGATATTTCTGAATGATTGCTTTTCTGAAAAATAATTCTAATTTTTTTTCAATAATCGTAATATTTACAAAATTTATGATTGTTGAACAAAATTAAACTAGCACAATTTAAAACTTCGGACAAAAATTTATACTTTTAGTCCTTATCTTAATATTCAGCGATATTTTTATAGTTTGATTTTCAGGTAAGCATTTTTTTTACAATTTTATTGTTATACTTTGTTAAGAATTATTAAATGAATTACTTAAAAAACAATGTTGAATAATATTTTATATAAAAAATTACTCAATAAAAGTTATTAAAGTAATAAATTGGCTTTGACCAAGTAATTTGAGTAATTTATCGACAGACTGACAAGTAGTAAATGCTTCGGGAAACCTTTCTGTCAGTCACGAAATCGGAAAAAGTTGGCACGACCTTTCATCGTTTGCCTGCAACTTTGTTGTTATGAAAAAGTTGGTCGTCATTGATCATTGCCGTTTAAGGTCACCTTCGACGGACACGAACGACGAAACAAAGAGAATCACAAAAGTAGCTTCTTCCAAGAGTTTCCAGAAGCGTTTATTACTTGCAGCCTGCCAATTAATTACTCAAATTACTGGGCCAAAATTATTAATTACATAAATTACTTAATTACTTTCAAATTTGATAAAAAAATATATATTTAAAAGATTTAAGTATTTATTTTTATGACTCTGGTTGAAATTATTCATAAATAGCTCATTCCATAGATCTTTTAAAAATTAAACTACATAAAAATAAAATAAAAACACTCAATTTCAAGCAAAGGACAGACCATATTTTTTTGTTCAAACTTTCAAATTATGCTTTTTTTATCAATCTGGATAATAAGAATTTTGAGTATGATTTTTTTACTGAAAATAGAGGAATATTTCACAAAAGTTTCTTGTTCAAACTTTGAAAATCTTTTCCAAGTGAGTTGAAAAATGAGAACTAATCAATTATATGAAACTGAGAAAAAATAGTTTGCAGGCTTATTTTTTTCTTCTAAAGTATTTTTCTATTGCAAGAAATTGATTTTTTTTCAAAAAATTAAGTAATAATGCTGACTGACTGTTTTAACTCAAAATATAAAAATAAATAAATTAAATTGTTTTAAATTGTTTTCAGTTTATTGCAAGTCAAATGCCATTTAAATATTGAAGTTGTTGGCTCTGATTTTTCGAGCCAAACATAAACTTCGAAAATTATTAGCTCAACGGCCTGTTCTGAAAACTGTAAAATTCACGGGGATGAGGTTTAAATCAACTTATTTTGGAATAAAAAATAAACTTTGGAGACTAAGAACCTCTACATACCGAGTCGGAGTTTTTATAACCTTTGATTGTAACCTCACACTTAGATTTTTTTACCGAAATCGGTAAAATTTACCGAGTTTTCAACTGATGAACAGATCGGTAAACTAAAAAAATCCGAATTCGGTAAAAACTTATCGAGATTCGGTAATAAAGTTCATTGTTTTTCATTGTACAACCGATTTTCGGTAATATTTTGTTCATTTTGACATATGATGTACCGATTTAAACATTACCGATTTTTCAACTACTGAATTCGGTAAAAATCTAAGAGTGATAATAGATTATAAATAAAAATCACAATGCTCCGTTGAACAGATACAATTTTTGAAATAATAAATTACTTTTATTACTTGAAAATTAATTAAATTATCAATGTATTACTGTAAATTATTCTAATTACCATAAATTATAAGTTTTTAATGAATTACCGAGCTTAAAATCAAAGTAATTAATAATTACTTGCCAGTCCGAGGCCTTGCTGGAAACCCAGTCCGAGGCTTCTTCAAAACTTTTTTTGGTATATCGAAATTTGTGTAATTGTCTGCTCTACAACTTTGTAGAACATTGTTACACTCTTTAAAATTACCCAGAAAAGATACAAAAAACACGAAATTTTAAAATATTTTTTTTGTTATTAATTACCCTTATGGGTTATTGCAGATTCGTAAAGTGCATAAAATTTCGCATAAAATAATTTGTCTCAAAGTTTTGTACAGTCAAGTAATGAAAAACGGTAGCATTTTTTAGCTACCTACATTGTTTTCGATGGAAATACGATTTAGAAATTATTAGTAAGCCACCATATTAAGAAAATACAGACAGACCCGGCAATTCGAGGTTATGTTGAAATTATGCTTTTTTGAAGTCTTTCTAATAATTATTTATGTCATAACTTGTAAACAAATGAAAGAAACTTTTCCAAGCTGTGTGATTTAAAAAAGGACCGAATAGACCACATCGTCGCCGTCGTGCTAACTTGTCGTTCGTGCATTTTGGGCCAAATTGAGTTAAGAACGCCATTTTGTGCAGCTCACAATGCCTTATCTTTTAACCTTCACAGATCCCCAAAATTCGACTTTCATCCTGAGATATTCAATGAAAACCAAAAGAGCTCCGACAATTTTTGTCACTTTTCATATGAAAGAAGTTTCAATCTTGTCGTGCTATCTTGTCACTCCCTGAAAATTGATGTAAATGCGACAACTGGCCAAAGGGATGTCAGGTCAGAACGCGTTTGACGCACGTACACGTTAGACTACCGTAAACATTGTAATTATAACTCGGGACTCCAGCAACAAACTTCAACCAAACTTAGGGACAATGCACAGAATGGTCAGCCAAACAAAATGTGTTTGTTATTGTTTACATTGCGTGCGCTCGTTTTTGTTTATTCAAGGTCAAACATTAAAAAGCGTTTTTCTCGGAACGTCAAAATTGCGGGTGCGACAAGATAGCACGACGACGTCGGCATGTGTTCCGCAACCCTAGCTCGTCTAGGACCACCCTAATTGCCAAAAATACGGAACTCCCAAACCAAATTCGAAGCTTTGGACCCTGCTGGTTTGACGAGTAATTCAAGTCTTTTTTTATTTATTTTTACTCTGCTCGAAAATATTACAACAATTATTCTTGGCGCAAAATTTGCATCACTGGGTCTCATTTTTCCGGTGATTACCTGCAACCAGCAGTTCTGCACCTTCCTAATGAATTGAATCAAACAAATGAAAACATCAATTACTCCGGCATGCCACCTGCAGGGGAAGAGGAACGGCATTACTATTTTCAAAGCCCCGATTGAAATCAAACCACTTCCGGCACTCTTTGGTGACACAACCCAGTTCCCGTGGCTTTTCTCGTAATCAGATTGAAATGCGAATGTTAACATGCCTATTACGCTTGTACTAGTAATTAATCTGTGATGGGTGTCCCTGTGCCTGTGCCGGTTTGTCCCGGATCCCATCCGACGAAGGAACCAAGATCCGTCGTCCCCCGTACAGAACTGTGGCATCCCCGAGATAACAATCAGCATACGGAGACACGCTCTGTCGGTTGGTCGATGCTACCTGGAGTGACGTATCTTCCAACCGGGCGAGAGAGAGAGAGAGAGAGAGAGAGAGCGAGAACGTTCGTCTTGAGGTGAATAAATACCTGAGCTTACACTTGTAGAACCAGCTTGGTCTTCACCCTCCGCCCCAACCCGACTATCAACTCTGTTAATTGATGTGACAATCACAGAGAAGGCGAGCTTCCACCCAACGGGCGAATGGAACTGCTGCTGCTGTTTCTCGATATCTCCGATGGCTTCAAGTGGCTTCTCCAAGATTGAGCCGGGCTGATAGCAAGACACACGGGCCAAGAACCAAGAACCAAGAAGATGTTTTGCCGTGCAACAGTTGAGTCGAAAGTGGTTGCCGGCGTTACTTACACGAGATTTGTGAATTTGAAAATTGCTGCTGCTGCTGGTAGCACTGGTCTGGATTTTGCAGTTGTCAGCAAAAGGCATTGTTACTCGGAATCGTATTTGCATCGAGTGTGTGTGTGTTAGGGTGCAACCACAGTTTGATACGGGTCCATTTAATTAAACGGGCCTGAGAGCTAGATGATGTTGCAGAAGAAATGCCTTCAAGAGGAAATTATACTCAACAATATGGCATAGTACCCAGGCTGTCGTTTCCAAGGATGACGAAGTTTTATAGTTCAAATGGTTGTTTGCTGAAATCCCTGAAAAAAACAAAAAAAAAAACAACAATATGAGCAATTTAATAGTTTGAGAAAAAATCTCCATTCGACACATTCCGCCGAATCGTTGCAACGGTTTGACTTTTTTTCAGTATTTCGGTTGTAACTCAAAAAAAATCGGCAATTCCCGAATCCCGGGATTTTTTTTCAAATTAAAAAAAAAATCAATTTGGTCTGGAAACCCAGGTTTGGTTGTGGAAATAGATGAACAGTTGAATACTTAGTAATCAATAAGATTTTTAAAGCATCAAAATTTGTATTCGGTGTATATCAGCGTCAAGCAGCGTTAATTAAATTTATAAGGAAAAATTGTAGAAATTTTAGTTTACAGATCCACAACATACCTAGCGCTTTAAATTTTTTCTATTTAGTTTTATATATTTATTATATTTTACATGTCTAAGATTGGGTATTATATTAACATATATTTATGATTTGAAAATACAAAAAAAAAACATAATAAATTATTGTTCATACAACACCGGATTCTGAGGCAAATCAGGACAAATGTAACGAAAAAGGACATCTATTTAAGCCCATTATTTTGCATAATGTTTTGAATGACATCGGCTTAAACAGGAACAGAACAAAACAATTAGTACACTGATTTCCAAATTTATTGCCCTGAAATCTCTTGTACATATTTAAACTGTACCCGAGCAGACGGCAAAAACTTGGGAATAACATTTTTTGATATTTGAAAATACTAGGGCAATAACATTTTATGTTATTTATAACAAGATTTGTTATTCGCCGTTATGATTTTTTTGTTATTGGATTGTTATTGTTATAACAGACTAATAACATTTTAAGTTATTCTTCGAACAAATCTTTGTTATTATTTTTTGTTATTTTAACAACTAATCCGATCATCCCAATAACAGTTTGAGGTATTCTTCCATAACAAAAAATGTTATTTCCAAGTTGTTCTGGCGTTCAATCAATATCAGACCAATAACAAATTTTGTTATGATAACTTAAACTGTTATTGACCTCTTATGCATAAATGGATTTTGCAAGAATATTCAATAACACTTTCTGTTATTTTAACAGTATTTGTTATTGAAATGGCATGAATTTAGTTATTACCGTCTGTTCGGGTAGTTCCAATTTTAAATAAATCTTTATTGAACATTCTAATACAGCAATTCCCCACGAAAACAGCATCCTGGGCAGACGGTAATAGCAAAATTCATGTCAGTTCAATAACAAATGCTGTTAAAATAACAAAAAATGTTATGGAATACTCTTAAAAAATCCATGTTTGCATAAGAGTTTACTAACAGTTTATGTTATCATAACAAAATTTGTTATTGGTCTGATATTGGTTAAAAGCCAAAACAGCTTTGGAATAACATTTTTTGTTATGGAAAAATAACTCCAATTGATAAGTTGTTAAAATAACAAAAAATAATAACAAAAATTTGTTCGAAGAATGACTCAAAATGTTATTACTCTGTTGTCATAATAACAATCCAATAACAAAAAACGTTACTTAATCCACCCTTAGGTGGTTGGTGCCTTCCTCTCATTCAAAGGGTAATGCTATCCAAAATAGACACGCTCGTGGGAAGGTCTTTAAATTACCTATCCAAAGATAGGTCGCATGATATATTTGGAATGCGTTTTCATCTAAATATCTGAGAACTAGCCTCCAAAAAGTGTATAAATAACTCTTAAGTGCTTATAACTTTTGATAGGGTTGGCAGATCTTCAATGTTTTGGACGCGTTGGAAAGGTCTTTTGATTACCTGTTCAACGACGGGTTGCATGATAGATCCGGACAACGTTTTCATCGTGATATCTGAGATCCGGCTTCCAAAAAGTGCATAAATAACACTTAATTGCTAATAACTTTTGATAGGGTTGTCCGATCTTCAATGTATTGATCGCATTGGAAAGGTCTTTTAAATACCTTTCTAAAAATGTATAACATGCTGGGGTTTCTTACAAAAACCACCCTTTTTACAATCTTCCGGACTTTAGTCAAAATCGTTTTTTTAGCATAACTTTTGAAGTACTTTACTAAACTTCATAATTTTCAATAGGGACTTATGGGACACCAAAACGAATCGAATGAGACCAAAACGGTCCAAATCGGTTAAGCCAGTGCTGAGATAATCGAGTGCATATTTTTTGGTGCACAGACCCACATCCCTACACACACACACACACACAGACATTTGCTCAGAATTCGATTCTGAGTCGATAGGTATACATGAAGGTGGGTCTAGGAGGTCTAATTGAGAAGTTCAGTTTTCGAGTGATTTTATAGCCTTTCCTCAGTAACGTGAGGAAGGCAAAAATCATAACGGCGAATAACAAAACTTGTTATGAATAACATAAAATGTTATTGGCCTAGTATTTTCAAATATCAAAAAATGTTATTCGCACGTTATTTCCGTCTGCTCGGGATGATTCGAAAAAAAAGTTCTCCGATCGGGCTACACATTTTTTTGGGGGTTCCTTGACCAGTATTTGCAAAGTTGCGTATTTCAATTACGAAAATGTTGGTACCCTTACATGTATAGGTCATCGCTGAAATTTTCAAGTTATCGTAGTTTAAGTGATATAAATTCGATTTTTTGCCGTACTCGTCATTTTCCCAATTTTGCGCGTCGGGGCCTCGTGGCGCGGTGGTTAGCGCCTTCGGCTACCGATCCCTAAGTTGCTATGGGGCGCAGGTTCAATTCCCGCCTTATCCACCTTCTATCGGATGGGGAAATAGAACGTTGGTCCATTTGCGTAAAAGAGGTTTTGGGTGACTCACCACACATAACCTTTTTTTTTATTCATAACTTATTTTTATAAGATCCTTTTCGGTGCTGTGACCAGGTTGGGACCGAGGATCGTTAAATAACTAATATATAACAAAAAAAAAAACAACTCCTTAAACTCCATACTTGGAGATCATGTAACTGACCAGGGTTACTTGGTCAAAGCGGGTCTTACAGGCCTTGAACCTGCCGATGTACTCGGAGAAAATGCCCCACAGCTCAGCCGAACTGTAGAGCACCTCCTCGGCTTCCTCCTTCGTGGCTCCACCGTCTCGGGAGCCACTGCTTCCTTGGCTTTTTCCTGCTGGGCGAGGGCGATCCTTCGATTTTCCGTCCGGAACTGCGCCCGGCAGCGGAGGGAACTCCGCCGGCGTGAACGCCGGAACTGCTGGACTCTGCTTCTCCGCCTTCCTTGCCGGCGGTTTCGGTTTCGACGCCTGCTGGCGCCTCTGGATGAAGTCCGCACGCTTGGGGCAGCTGCGGTCCGTGGCTTCGTGAGCTCCAGAGCAGTTAGCACACCGCTTCGGCTCGGCTTCTTGGACTTTGCACTCGTCCGTCTTGTGGGGACCCCCACAGTTGTTGCACCTCTCTTTCAGGTGACAGTTCCTGGTTCCATGACCCAGCTGCAAGCAGTTCCTGCACTGGGTCACGTTCGGCCGCTTGTTCCGGTAGGCCTCCCACCGGATGATAGTGCTTGCCACAACCTTCATTGCAGAGAGCTTCTTCAGATTGGTGTATCCCTTGGAGAAGACCACAATGTACGGAGTTTCGTCCACGGTGGACTTTTCCTTCCGCTTGATGATATGCACCTCCAGCGCGTCCAGCTTGAGATCCCTCTTCAGAAGGTACTTGACCTCGTCCGGTTTCAGTTCATCAGGAAAACCACGAAGAACCACCCGATGATTTCGTTCGCTCCGCCGACTGGCCGGGTGGTGGAACCGCCGGGGCGTCCCCTCCTCCTGCTGGGCTGGCATTGTTGTTGTTTTTGTTATCCGCTAGTGGGCTAAACTTGTTGTTGTTGAGCAGGGTCTTCTCAACTTTCTTTCTTTCTTTTACGTGTCTTTTAAGAGCGAGTCCACGAACAGGGCATACTCTTTGTATGGGATGTCGTTTGTTCCTTACCAATCTGCCTGAAATTTTCAGGGGTTGTTTGTACATATAAAACTAGCTTCTGGCCAAAATATGAGCACTCTAGGTCAACGGGAGGTGGGGCAAATCGGGACACAAAGTTTGAAGGCTCAAAAAAATTTTTTTTTTTCAAGCAAAATTCAATTTAATTTTAAAACTCAAAATGCATCTGAAAGGGCCTATAAACTGCAACGAAATGCAGGGAGAAGCATCCTAATTGGTTAAATCTAAAGGAGAAAAAATTCAAATAAAAAGTGTTCCATCAAGATATCAACTCGATTCGACCTGCAGCTTGTAGGGGACATCTGAGACTACCATCTGATACTGAGAACGCTTTGGGTAAGGCAGTTTAACATATTAAGTAAACACTTTTACTTTGAGTGAATTTTTTGGTTGTAAATTTTTGCTCGAGGGACCCCTTAGATCCTACACTGAAATAAAAAAAAAGTATCAAATTCCTAAATTCTAGGAATTTTGCCACTTTTCCTTATTTAGTAATCGGGTTTTTTGGATTACTTAATAGGGAAAGGAGGCAAAATTCCTAGAATTTAGGAATTCGGTACTTTTTTTTTTCGGTGTAATTTCTGGTAATAATTTTATCATATTCGTGTTCCTGAGACAATTTCACAATAGAAAAATGCACAAAAATGTTTATTCTCATCCATTTTAACCTTTTAAAAAATGAAAGTTTTATATGTACAAACAACCCCTGAAATTTCAGGCAGATTGGTAAGGACCAAACGACATCCCATACAAAGGAGTATGCCCTGTTCGTGGACTCGCTCTTAAATTCTAAGCGGTATGAATGGTCATGTCATGTAAAAATAAAATCATATAAAAGATATACATTTACAAAAGACAAAGGAAAATGGAAAACACAACAAAAAATAAAATTCAGTTTTTAATTTTTTTAAATATAAAAACTGGTGTCTTTGATTAGATTTAAGTGCTGATTATCACCAATTTTTATTGTTGAGCTTATTCTATGATTTTATGTTGAAAACATTACAAATATAATGACAACAAAAAATTTAAAACTGTTTAAAAAATTTCTCGGGATCCCGGGAATTCCCGGGATTCTTAAAATGTTTTCCCCATTTCCTGGGAAATTAAAACCACTGGAAAATTGGACGCCCTACTACCTACCTCCTTTTTTCAAACTGCATACAAACTTAAGTGACAGAATTTGTGAATGACCCATGTACAATTTTTCTGTAAATATGCTTGGAAACAATATATCGACGTTTTCGTGCTATCTTGCCGCACCCGCCATTTTGACGTTCCGAGAAAAACGCGTTTTGACTTTGAAAAACAAAAACGAGAGCACGCGATGTAAACAATAACAAACACGTTTTGTTTGGCTGACCATTCTGTGCATTGTCCCGAAGTTTGGTTGAAGTTGGTTGCTGGAGTCCCGAGTTATAATTACAAATGTTTACGGTAGTCTAGCTTGTACGTGCGTCAAATGCGTTCTGACCTGACATCCCTTTGGCCAGTTGTCGCATTTACATCAATTTTCAGGGAGTGACAAGATAGCACGGCAAGATTGAAACTTCTTTCATATGAAAAGTGACAAAAAGCTCCGAATTTTTTGGTTTTCATCGAATATCTTAGGATTGTAATCGAATTTTGGGGATCTGTGAAGGTCAAAAGATGTGGCATTGTGAGATGCACAAAATGGCGTTCTTAACTCAATTGGGCCCAAAATGCACGTACGACAAGTTAGCACGACGGCGACGATATAAAATATATTATCTTTAGTATCCATTTATCTTCAACATTCAACTACGCATACGCATTTTTTGCCGTGTGACCAATATGATTCAAGGGGTTACATACATGTACAAAATCACAAAATTTCATATTACAGAAAATTTATTGAACTCACTAAAATGATACTTTCTGAGCGTTTTTCTCGAAACACCGAGTTGATTTACGGGTGCCACGATATCTCGAGATGGGATGGACCAAATTTGCTGAAATTTGGGGTGAAGACTCTTAAGACATATCCCGTGTGCATGACGACGCCCGATTTTCAAATATTGCTTTTTTAAAAAAATACAAAAATCTAAAACTGACGATTTCGTCCTTCGTCATGCACACAGGACCGGTTTAACGAGTCTTTACCAAAATTTTGAGCCGATTTGGTCAAGGCAGTGTTAAGATATCGTGGCACCCGATTTTTGGAACTGCTAACTCCAAATAGCTATATCTCGGCAATGATAAAACCAAATATTTTTTAAATTGTTTTGAAAATAGATGAAAATGTATGTTTTAATGTCCTGAAAATAGATTTTAAATAAAATTACGTTACCAACCTCTGGCATGTACGTAACCCCTTAAAATTTCGTGACGTTGCAACGCAAACTTCAACCTGTTGTAACTTTGATTTTAGACAACCAATTTAGTCGCTCTGGATTGCATTTGAAAGCTCTTTCCAAGTACTAAGAGCATCCGAAATATTAAAATTATTGAATATGTAGTTTTCTGTTGACATAAACAACTGTCCCTTTTTCGTGACGTTGCAACGCAAAAAAATGGTTAACTTACACTAGTTCGAAAAACTACTTAACATAAGATTAACTGCAAATTCATAACATTTTCATTAAGTACATCTAAAACCCTACAAAATGCAATCATAAGTTAAAAAAATGTTTTAAAATGCTGATTTTATCATGAATAGATGCATAACTGAACCAACTTGTACATAATGATATTCAAATGATCAATTAATGAACACCATGATTTTTGAAGCTTCAAGTAGTCTAGAATCTAGGAAAAATATCCAAATAGCTCATACACGTTTTTCGTTGCCGAAGAATGTGTCATTAAGTCTCACAGAAATCAAAAGTAAGAAACCGTATGGCAACCTGAATTCAATAGAGAGATAAATATTGCTCTTCCTCACTTCTCGATCTATTCACATTCACCGGGGCGAAACGTCAATAGCGGAAAAAAGAAAAATGTGTTCGACCATATGACCCAGATATTTTTTCACGGTCTCTGCAATCCATCCACATTTGACAAGCCCGCTATTTTCTATATTTACTTCTCTGGATCGCTCAGTTCTGAACCAACGTGTATGCATATACGGAAAATGTGCCTCATCGAAGAACCACCGTCGTCGTTGGTGGTCATAAATCTTCTATCCTTTCCTATCCCTAACCTCCCGGTTCCCGCTGTTTAGTCAAACGAACGAGCCATCATTTTCTGGCTTTTAATCCCATTATGCGCGCGAACCAGCAAAGGCCACTTATCTTCTTTCGCCCTATCATTTCGCCCTTATCGACGCCATGTTTGTCGATTTGGGCACCAGAATATATCGATGTTTTATTGGTTCAAGCGGGGAAACGTGAACTGATAACTTCCGAAAGAGACGTTAAAAACGTTGAAAGAACAAATGATTTGTTTTGAAGCGGCCTTTTCTAGTTAAGATAACGAATTATTGCTGAGGAGAAGACATTGAGTCAATGCAAAATTGAGTTATTGAGACCATTATTGTTTCGATTATAGTAGTTTTAAAATCACACCGATAACATTTCCAATTTTTAAGAGAACCAGTGGGACTCATTCTTGAAGGAGACAACAACGAAACATTTCCAAAATAGTTCTTAAATGTTACTTTGAGTCCATTTTTTTTTTGTGATTTTTCAATTCTGAAATATTGAAGTTATGATCATTTAATTTTAAGACAAAGTTGCGAGATCTTAAAATGTTTACTAAAAAAAATCTCAAACATAACACTACTTCCATTTCTCAAACTGACGTGTGACACGAGTTGTTCATTGAGTGGAGCTTGCAATTTTCCGCCATACAATTTCCACGGGTTGGCGGTGGTGTCATCACCAGTGCAATTGAAAGCGAGAACTGCAGGCGCACGAGTTCAACGACAACACTTTCGCTGCACTGCCAGCGCAGAAGGTAAGCCAAGACGCAAGGATTTGCTTAATCGAATCACGTTCAGTTCAACTCTCAACGATGCTGTGAGAATACACATCCGTGCCAGTTGTTGAAAAGGTGGGGGAAACGAATGTGCCATGCAACACACTCTTCAAACGTGGTACTTTGGAGGGAAAGAGTGCATCCTTGCAATTACCCATTTATCATTGCATCTTGCAGGGTGATATATATTTTTTTATTTAAAAAATATTAATTATTAAAATCAACCAAGTTGCAATCAAACCTCCTTTTAAAAAATTAAACTTATTCAAATTTGATACCCTGCTAAAACATCCCCTCAGCAAAGTTTTCCTTTGTTCTTAGTCCAACAACGCTTCCAGAGGAAAATTCTCGAAGCAAACAAGCTCTCGCGAAGACGACTGCCCTCTTCAACGGTGGTGGTGGCGAACGTTAGAAGTGCTTTCGAGCTGATTTATTGGCAGAACGCGACAGAACACATTCTTGCTTCACAGTTACCAGCAAACCTGAAAAGGCTGACCCGTAAACTGCTTGACGAAGCAAATACTTGTTGTTGTGGATGGCAGTGAGAAAAGAGAGCATGCTTAAACGGTTTCTCAAGGATCAAAGAAGGATGTCCGGTTTGTTGTGAAGTGTCTTTTTGCAGAGCGAATGGGACCACATTTGGGCTATGGATTAGCTCAGAATCAAATTTGTTTGTATAACCTTTCACATTAATTTAAATATTTTTAAAATTGCGTCGCCTTCAATATATTTTCTACTTTTCTTTAATATCATTCAATTTCTTCCAAATTCCTTAAAAAACCAATTTCTATATTTTTTTCTAATTTATTCAAGTTTTTTCAACTATTTTTATTGTTTTTTACAACTCTTTTCAATTTCTTACATTTTTTTAAATTTCTTCTAATTTCTTTCAATTTCTTTCAATTTCTTTCAATATCTTTCAATTTCTTTCAATTTCTTTCAATTTCTTTTAATTTCTTTCAATTTCTTTCAATTTCTTTCAATTTCTTTCAATTTCTTTCAATTTCTTTCAATTTCTTTCAATTTCTTTCAATTTCTTTCAATATCTTTCAATTTCTTTCAATATCTTACAATGTCTTTCAATTTCTTTCAAATTCTTTCAATTTCTTTGAATTTCTTACAATTTCTTTAATTTTTTTCAATTTCTTTCGTTTTTTTAATTTTTTTTTTTCAATTTCTATCAATTTCTTCAATTTTTTTTCCCATATCATTCAATTTCTTTCATTTTTTTTTTATTTTTTCTATTTCATTCAATTACTTTATTTATTTTTATCTTTCAATTTCTTTCAATATCTTTCAATTTAGTTCAATTTCTTTACAGTTTTTTTTCAATTTCTTTTGATTTTGTTTCAATTTTGTTTCAATTTTGTTTCAATTTTCTTTATTTTTTATTAATTTTTCTTTAAATTTTTTATAAATTTTCTTTAAATTTTCTTCAAATTTGCTTTCAATTCTTCTCTCAATTTTGTCTTATTTTTCTTTCAATTTTCTTTTAGTTTTCTTCAATTTTTTTCATTTTTCTTTCAATTTTCTTACAATTTTCTTAAAATATTCTTTCAATTTTCTTTCAATTTTCTTTCAATTTTCTTTCAATTTTCTTTCAATTTTCTTTCAATTTTCTTTAAATTTTCTTTCAATTTTCTTTCAATTTTCTATCAATTTTCTTTCCATTTTCTTGCAATTTGCTTTCAATTTTCTTTCAATTTTCTTTCAATTTTCTTTCAATTTTCTTTCAATTTTCTTTCAATTTTCTTTCAATTTTCTTTCAATTTTCTTTCAATTTTCTTTCAATTTTCTTTCAATTTTCTTTCAATTTTCTTTCAATTTTCTTTCAATTTGCTTTCAATTTTCTTTCAATTTCCTTTCAATTTTCTTTCAATTTCCTTTCATTTTTCTTTCAATTTTCTTTCAATTTTCTTTCAATTTTCTTTAAATTTACTTTTAATTTACTTTTAATTTTCTTTCAATTTTCTTTCTTTATTTTTTTAAATTTTTTTCCAATTTCCTTTTAATTTTTTTTTAATTTTCTTTACATTTTCTTTGAATTTCGTATAAATTTTCTTTATATTATGTTTAAATTTTCCTTCAATTTTCTTTCAATTTTCTTTTAGTTTTCTTTTTTTTTTAATTTTCTTTCAATTTTGTTTCAATTTTCTTTTATTTTTTTTTTCAATTTTCTTTCAAATTTCTTTCAATTCTTCTTTGAATTTTCTTTGAATTTTCTTTTTTTTTATTTTTTTTATTTTTTTTTATTTTCTTTTAATTTTCTTTTTATTTTCTTTTAATTTTCTTTTAATTTTCTTTTAATTTTCTTTTAATTTTCTTTTAATTTTCTTTTAATTTTCTTTTAATTTTCTTTTAATTTTCTTTTAATTTTCTATTAATTTTCTTTTAATTTTCTTTTAATTTTTTTTAATTTTCTTTTAATTTTGTTTTAATTTTGTTTTAATTTTGTTTTAATTTTCTTTTAATTTTCTTTTAATTTTCTTTTAATTTTCTTTTAATTTTCTTTTAATTAACTTTGAATTTTCTTTTATTTTTCTTTTAATTTTCTTTTAATTTTCTTTTAATTTTCTTTTAATTTTCTTTTAATTTTCTTCTAATTTTCTTTTAATTTTCTTTTAATTTTCTTTTAATTTTCTTTGAATTTTCCTTTTATTTTCTTTCAATTTTCTTTTAATTTTCATTTATTTTTCTTTTAATTTTCTTTTAATTTTTTTTTAATTTTCTTTTAATTTTCTTTTAATTTTCTTTTAATTTTCTTTTAATTTTCTTTTAATTTTCTTTTAATTTTCTTTTAATTTTCTTTTAATTTTCTTTTAATTTTCTTTTAATTTTCTTTTAATTTTCTTTTCATTTTCTTTTAATTTACTTTGAATTTTCTTTTATTTTTCTTTCAATTTTCTTTTAATTTTCTTTTAATTTTCTTTTAATTTTCTTTTAATTTTCTTTTAATTTTCTTTTAATTTTCTTTTAATTTTCTTTTAATTTACTTTGAATTTTCTTTTATTTTTCTTTTAATTTTTTTTTAATTTTCTTTTTATTTTCTTTTAATTTTCTTTTAATTTTCTTTTAATTTTCTTCTAATTTTCTTTTAATTTTCTTTTAATTTTCTTTGAATTTTCCTTTTATTTTCTTTCAATTTTCTTTTAATTTTCATTTATTTTTCTTTTAATTTTCTTTCAATTTTCTTTTAATTTTCTTTTAATTTTCTTTTAATTTTCTATCAATTTTCTTTTAATTTTCTTTTAATTTTCTTTTAATTTACTTTTAATTTTCTTTTAATTTTCTTTTAATTTTCTTTTAATTTTCTTTTAATTTTCTTTTAATTTTCTTTTAATTTTCTTTTAATTTTCTTTTAATTTTCTTTTAATTTTCTTTTAATTTTCTTTTAATTTTCTTTTAATTTTCTTTTAATTTTCTTTTAATTTTCTTTTAATTTTCTTTTAATTTTCTTTTAATTTTCTTTTAATTTTCTTTTAATTTTCTTTTAATTTTCTTTTTAATTTCTTTTAATTTTTATTAATTTTTTATAAGGTATCTTTAATTTTTTTAAAGTTTTCTTCAGATTTTTATTTAGGTATTTTCTTTATTTTTTTTTTTCAATTTTCTTGAAGTTTCCTTTATTTTTTTAATTTCCTTAATATTTTTAAAATCTCTTTGTGTTTTTTTTACTAAAATTTTATTTATTGAAAATATTTTCAATATTTCAATATTTTTTTTTGATTTTTTCATTTTTTAATTTTTTTTCATACTTTTTTCAAGATCTTTAATTTCTCTGAATTCATGGCCCAAAAAAAACAGTTTTTAATAATTTTTAGCATGTTTAAGTTGATTTAAACATCTATGGAATTTTCAAAAATTGTCGATGTTTAGTATCGGAAAAAGTTTTTTTTCGCTTAAATTATTGTTTTCGTCAAATCTTACATTTTTTGAAAACTAATGATTGCAAAACAACTGTTGTTGAGTAAAATGCATTTTAAAACACTTTTTTCATGCAAATGTTGAAACTTTGGCTGGTTATTTTAATATTTATATATTTTTAATTTTGAAACTTGTAGTCTTTATTTTTTATAATCTGCATACTTTATTTTTCATCGGCTTTTTTTCTTAAAACTATTATTGAATTCCCAAAAAATAATTTCTTTGCATATTTCGATTTTTTTTTATTTTACGTTATTTTTTTTTAATTTTATTCGAATTAGTTTTCTCAATAAAAAAAATACGTTTTATAATCCAAATTTCTTTCAAATTCGTTACAAATTCAGTTTTTTTATTTCTTCTTTATCAATGTTTTCTGATGTCTTATTTTTTATATTTTTTAAATGTTTCTGTTTTTTTTTTAATTTTTGGAATGCTTTTAGAAGTTTAAAAATAGTAATATTTTTTTAGTTTTTTTTTTTTGCAATCCTTTAAGTTGTCACAGGACAATTTTGTCTAATCTAATCTAATCTAATCTAACACAAACGCAGCCAGTCCGATGAAAGCATGCTGGAAAGTCTTGTGATTAGATTACGCCCCAAGCACTTTTCTTGTCATTATTAATAATTGCAGTACATCCGAGAACACCCGAAAATGTATTGCAAAAATTAAAGCGGCCAGCCCTACTACGTTGTGTTTACCGCAGAGAGGATTCTGAGAACGGATCACATTTCACAGAATCTACAGGGGAGGAAGGATGCGTGGACATACCGTACCAAACGCTCCTGTTTACAGTTTCATATGTGTTTTGTATGATGTGTTAAGTGTAAAATATAGTGTGGTTATATAATCAAATAAATATAATAATGCAATATAATGATCATTTAATAAAATCCCTTCACCTATATATAATAACCAAGCACCCAAGCATACAAACAGCGGCACAAAAGAAATGAAAATGAGCATGCAAAAACAAGACAGCGCGTCCCCGTGGGCAGCGCACTTATGATGCCATTATTTAATTATAATAACCACTCACCCAAGCACACCAACAGCGACACAAAAGAAATGAAAATGAGCATGCAAAAACAAGACAACGCGTCCCCGTGGTCAGCGCACTAATGATGCGATTATTTAATTATAATAACCACTCACCCAAGCACACAAACAGCGACACAAAAGAAATGAAAATGAGCATGCAAAAACAAGACAACGCGTCCCCGTGGTCAGCGCACTAATGATGCGATTATTTAATTATAATAACCACTCACCCAAGCACACAAACAGCGACACAAAAGAAATGAAAATGAGCATGCAAAAACAAGACAACGCGTCCCCGTGGTCAGCGCACTAATGATGCCATTATTTAATTATAATAACCACTCACCCAAGCACACCAACAGCGACACAAAAGAAATGAAAATGAGCATGCAAAAACAAGACAACGCGTCCCCGTGGTCAGCGCACTAATGATGCGATTATTTAATTATAATAACCACTCACCCAAGCACACAAACAGCGACAAAAGAAATGAAAATGAGCATGCAAAAACAAGACAACGCGTCCCCGTGGTCAGCGCACTAATGATGCGATTATTTAATTATAATAACCACTCACCCAAGCACACAAACAGCGACACAAAAGAAATGAAAATGAGCATGCAAAAACAAGACAACGCGTCCCCGTGGTCAGCGCACTAATGATGCGATTATTTAATTATAATAACCACTCACCCAAGCACACAAACAGCGACACAAAAGAAATGAAAATGAGCATGCAAAAACAAGACAACGCGTCCCCGTGGTCAGCGCACTAATGATGCGATTATTTAATTATAATAACCACTCACCCAAGCACACAAACAGCGACACAAAAGAAATGAAAATGAGCATGCAAAAACAAGACAACGCGTCCCCGTGGTCAGCGCACTAATGATGCCATTATTTAATTATAATAACCACTCACCCAAGCACACCAACAGCGACACAAAAGAAATGAAAATGAGCATGCAAAAACAAGACAACGCGTCCCCGTGGTCAGCGCACTAATCTTAAGTTGTCACAGGACAATTTTGGAAGAAAAAGACTTTGTCAGTTGTTGTATACAATTACATTTTGTTACTATAATTTTTTTTTGATTGTCTTTGATTTTAACTAATTTCTTTGATCTTCTTTGAGTTTTTTCAATCTTCTTTGAGTTTTTTCAATCTTCTTTGATCTTCTTTGATCTTCTTTGATCTTCTTTGATCTTCTTTGATCTTCTTTGATCTTCTTTGATCTTCTTTGATCTTCTTTTATCTTCTTTGATCTTCTTTGATCTTTTTTAGTCTTTTTTTCTGATTTTGTCAATTAATTTCGTTTAAGACATTGATTCTGGTTTATTTCAAACTACTTAAGCCTCTCTGTATTTTTGTTTGTGATTAGGGATTTTTTTTTGAAGCTTTCTTTATTCTTTCTGCATGCATGCATCAACGGTTCGTTTTTCATCTTTGGACCTGTCGGTTGAACTATTTTGCGTGTGTGTGCGTGTGTGCATCTTGTTTGGTGTCTCTTCTCGTGTATGTTTCAAGCAAAGTCTCCTTATCGTGTGTGTGCTGCAACGCAAGCAACCGATATTCCCGAGGGAACCATCTTGAGACGTCCTCCGTACCGGTAATCTCTTTGATCGGCGATCCTTCGTCTTACGGCTGCTGCTGATGCTGTGTTGATGAAAAGGAGCTACACGAAACGACACGCTGTGTTATGCATAGAGGAAAGTGGCATTTCAATAAGTTTTTTGAAATTTACTTTGTAAGAATCTAAATTCAACCTGGTATTCTATATAAACAATAAATCTTGAGTCAATCTCAAGAAAACCAACTGTTGGTGTGACTCCCCTACCGTTCCCTCATAGTGGATCAGAGCAAAAGGATTCCAGCCAGTAGTTTTCCCACCGGGGTTTGACAAGCAATTTGCGGCTGCTCCTGAGAACAAGCGCCATCGTCTTTTCCATCTTCGTCGACCTTCTCCGGTGATATCTCCTCAGGAGAGTGTGTGTACAAACTTCTCACGTGTGTGTGTGGGTGTGAGTGGTTGTGCGGTGGTATCAATACAAAGTCCTCATCCCACCACCCCACCCCACCCACCCACAAGTACCAGAGGAGAAATAGATGATTATCGCTGTCATCAGCCCAGTATCCTATAGAACCACGTCCTGAACAGCTCCTCTGCCAAGTGTGTGTCACCCGTCCTTCTCGAGTGAGGTTCTTTGGTTGTGTGTGTGTGTAGCCTGCGGAGGTACTTGTGGTGGATGTTTAGTAGGAGTTAATGCTGGAAGATCCTCCCCCCCCTCTCCCCCACTCTCTCCAACTTCTTCCAACCCTCACTGGGAACACTTGGTACGAAAGACTAGATTTAATTCCAACTTTGGTGAATCGCGGTGGCCCTGAGTAGTGCAGTTGCAGGCCAAGTGCATCCCGTTCGTACGAGTACGAGCCACGGGAATCCTCCGGCAACTTGTTCCGGAAACGGTGTAATCGTACTCGGAGTGTTCCGGGGGAAGATGGCCTCGAGTCAGCGTGTGAGTTTGGTGGAGCGAGTTGGCAGCTGTAGCTGTTGGTATTGCCATTGTACACAAAGTGGTCTTGAAATGAGATCTGAAAACCGCGTCAAGATTTTTATACTTAATTTATTCTATAGGTCTTCTCTCAGGTATCAATTATAAGTTGCGGATTATGGTGCAGAGATTACATGGGATATGTCAAATTAAATCTTTAGAGCAATTCCAGCTCAAATCAGGATTTTTTCTGGTACTTTTGTACCCGACCCTCTCCGATTTCAATGAAACTTTGTAGACATGTTATCCTAGGCCTATATAAGTCATTTTTGTGTATATGGAGCCAATAGTACTCGAGGATAACATTTGAGAAGGGCGTAAGGTATTTAAATATTTTTGTATTCTGTAATTTAAAAATGACTGTATCTAGAAGCCATTGCGTCGTATCAAAAAGTGGTCAAAAACAAACTTGTAGGAAATTGGACGGGCTTTCTGAAAAAAAACACACTGAAATAAAAATACACGCCACATCTATGAGATTTTTTGATTTTTAAGCCTAAAACTTAAATTTGAAGGTGATGTCACAATTTTTTTTTTGCTCAAAATTTTTGAGGAAATAGCCTAAAATGTTACCAAAAGACTGACGAAAAATGCAGGATGGTATGTCTCTCCTAAAAAAATACAAAAATAATTTACTAAAACTGTTTTTTTGAAAAGTGGTCTAAACGTCAAAATTTTTAAAAACCGGTAGTGGGAATCGATTCCCCAGATAATTTTACATAAAAGTCTCCATATTGACCATTGTTCTAAGTCCAATCCTTGGGAAGATACAGCGGTTTTAAAAATAAAAATGTAAAACGGGATTTTTGGTGGTTTTTGGCATTTTCTATACGACAGACTTGGTTTTTCAGTCTCGTAAATATTTTTAACGGAAAGCTCGTCCAATTTCCCATAAGTTTGCCTTTGACAGCTTTTTAATTGGATGTAAGGGCTTACAGATATAAGCTTAATTACATTGCTTATAACTGAAAATAGAATATTTTTTTCAGTGTGGTAGAAACCAGGATAGTAAGTTTGATTACGTAAATATAAAAACGATATAAATCAAAAAGCTGTCAAAGGCAAACTTATGGGAAATTGGACGAGCTTTCCGGTACAAATATTTACGAGACTGAATAACCAAGTCTGTCATATAGAAAATGCCAAAAACCACCAAAAATCCCGTTTTACATTTTTATTTTTAAAACCGCTGTATCTTCCCAAGGATTGGACTTAGAACAATGGTCAATATGGAAAAAAAAAATTATTTTTGTATTTTTTTAGGAGAGACATACAATCCTGCATTTTTCGTCAGTCTTTTGGTAACATTTTAGGCTATTTCCTCAAAAATTTTGAGCGAAGACAAAAAGATACAGTAATTTTTATATCGCAAAATACAAAAATATTTAAATACCTTACCCCCTTTTCAAATGTTATTCTCGAGTACTATTGGCTCCATATACACAAAAATGACTTATATAGGCCTAGGATAACATGTCTACAAAGTTTCATTGAAATCGGAGAGGGTCGGGTACAAAAGTACCAGAAAAAATCCTGATTTGAGCAGGAATTGCTCTTTAGACTCGTTGGAATTATATTTTCGAAAATAATCGTTCAAAAAACTTATTTATAATTTAAACCTTTAGTGTAGCATTGAATTTACCAAACAATTTATTCTGATTTTTCAAGCCTCGACTGATATTCAAACTATTTCCAAACTCTTGAAATTCAAATTGATCCCCGCTCTGCATACCAATAACGACCAAGATTCAAGCAGTAAGCGATTCCATCCCCCCGCCCACAATCTCATGGGATGATCGCAAATATCGGTTTATGCTGCACCGGATTCGATTAGGACGCAAACTTTTCTCATTTTCCGAAAAACTCGGATCGTTATACCGGCTGGCTGGCTGGCTAGTGCAAACAAACAAAAAAAAATCACACACACACCCTTTCACACACACACACAGGAAGAGAGCAGAGCGAACTCTTTCTCGCACACCTAGTCAGCGTAACGACAGTTTAAGTCTTTTCCCACCTGCACAAGCCCCCTCCCAATCTCGTCGTCATTTTTCCCTTCAACGACGGGCCACTCCTCTTAAAACTCTGTGTCTGTCTTTTTCAGTGTGATTTTGGCGTGTGGAAACACACACCCACACAGACAAACACACTGTCACCTCTTGTATATTTATTTATTCGAACGTAAACGACAGCGTAAGCTCAGATTTTGCTTTCACTTGAATCGCTTTTGAGAAGAAGGCAGAGGCACTATATTTGCGGAAAAGCGGAGAAAATCTCACGAACAGTTTTGCCCACCAGAGAAAAAAGAGTACTTTGTTTCGACGTTTGATTTTTGAGTTGAGTTGAGTTGAGTTGAGTTGAGTTGAGTTGAGTTGAGTTGAGTTGAGTTGAGTTGAGTTGAGTTGAGTTGAGTTGAGTTGAGTTGAGTTGAGTTGAGTTGAGTTGAGTTGAGTTGAGTTGAGTTGAGTTGAGTTGAGTTGAGTTGAGTTGAGTTGAGTTGAGTTGAGTTGAGTTGAGTTGAGTTGAGTTGAGTTGAGTTGAGTTGAGTTGAGTTGAGTTGAGTTGAGTTGAGTTGAGTTGAGTTGAGTTGAGTTGAGTTGAGTTGAGTTGAGTTGAGTTGAGTTGAGTTGAGTTGAGTTGAGTTGAGTTGAGTTGAGTTGAGTTGAGTTGAGTTGAGTTGAGTTGAGTTGAGTTGAGTTGAGTTGAGTTGAGTTGAGTTGAGTTGAGTTGAGTTGAGTTGAGTTGAGTTGAGTTGAGTTGAGTTGAGTTGAGTTGAGTTGAGTTGAGTTGAGTTGAGTTGAGTTGAGTTGAGTTGAGTTGAGTTGAGTTGAGTTGAGTTGAGTTGAGTTGAGTTGAGTTGAGTTGAGTTGAGTTGAGTTGAGTTGAGTTGAGTTGAGTTGAGTTGAGTTGAGTGGAGTTGAGTTGAGTTGAGTTGAGTTGAGTTGAGTTGAGTTGAGTTGAGTTGAGTTGAGTTGAGTTGAGTTGAGTTGAGTTGAGTTGAGTTGAGTTGAGTTGAGTTGGGTGAATGAAAATATAAACTTTTCAAGTCCTACCAATTTAAAGTAATGAACCCTATCATTCTAAAACTTTTAAAAACAGAGCCGTTTTTTCGCTTATTAAATATTGATGAGTGGAAAGTTTTGTAAACAGAAAATGGAAATTACTAGAACATTGCAAAACCATCTATAAAAGGACACCACAGTCTGCGATTTTCCCAACCAGTCTGATACCGTCGTCAGCGATGGAACACTTCCGCAAAGTTCCTGCAGTGGTGCGAGCCTCCAAGGTTCAAGTTCTCAACCGAGTTCGTTGGCTGTGGGAGGACCTTCCAGACGGTTACGATTCCTTCTGGTTTTTGGACATTTATCTAGCGGTCGCGGGTAAGAGTGTGATATCTTGACAAAGTGACTTTAAACAGATCGATTTTCTACGCAGCGGTTCGATTCGTGCCAAAGAATGTCCGACAACAAGCTGGTTGGTATCTGTATCAGACGATGGCCCTCTACCAAATGATTATCGGACTGCTGGACATGATCTACGCCTTGCAAAATTTGACAGACGTCTTGGCCGCAATCTGGTACACGATGTCATTCTTCGCGATACTTTTGTGTCTTGTCAAGCATTACATTGTGCTACGACACTACGAGGCCATTCATGAGCTACGTATTTTTCTCAACCAGCAAAGCTTCTGCTCAGGAGATCCAGCATTCGACGGTAAAATCCGGAAACGGTCATATACAGTCTGTCAGTTGTTAATCATGACAGTTCTCTGCGTAATTGTGCTACAACAGATTTCAATATGGATTCCCACCAGTCAACGCGATCGAACCTTCAGCATTCCTCCTTGGATGAGCTCATATTGCGGAGTGTTTTTCAGCTTCATTCTACAAATTCTTTATTTTGGAACATTCACTGTGATTTGGGTGTCCAAACTTTTCAGCTGCACTGTCGTTGCATCAATTCTCATTATTCGAGTAAAAACTGAACAGGAAATTCTGGCCAAAAACTTTGAGCTGATGATGCAAACCTGTTTGGAAGAGAATTTCTTTGGAAGCTACCAGAACTCTAACCGAGCTCGGAAACAATTTTGGGATCACACCAAAAATCATTTGAAAACAGTTCTCGATCAACAACACGAATTACTGAAGTAAGCTACCCTTCATCTCCAGCAAACGAAAATTAGACTAACATAATATCTATCCCACAGACACCTTGAGCAGCTGAAATCTCTCGTGGAACCACTGTTTTTCTTCATCTACTACGCCTCGCTAATCATCGTCGGAACCGTGTTCGTCGTGATCCTCAGAGAACCGCTCTCCTTCATGACGATGGTCATCCTTTCGTCAACCACAATCAGCGCCCTGGAGTGTTACTTTTTGTGTTACCTGCTGGATTCCTTCAAGGATGTCGTAACTTTCAACCAACGCCCAATTCAAACGTCTCAACCCCCTCAAAATTCCACTCCCACCTTCCACAGAACGAAACGATCACCGACCACATGTTCTGCTTCTGCTCCCAGCTGCCCCACTCCGGGGATCACCACGCGGACTACGTGGACGTGCGCGCCACCCTCATGGTGGTGGGATACTTTTGCCGCCACGGAATGTCCTTTCAGTGTGCTGGGATCGGGGACATTTCGTCGGCGGTGTTTGCCGATCTGGTCAACATTTCCTACTCGGTGCTGACGTTTTTGCTGAACGTGCTGTGAAGTGAAGGGTGCCAAATGATCATTAGAAGTATTGTTAAACAATTTAGTGAAATGTCACTTGGAATTTATGATGGTTAGCAAAAACTGCAACTCTAAACAAAAACGTTTTTTTTTTTGTAGTTTTGAATATTTTCGAAAGAATCCAATTTTTGATTTACGTAAGATTCACTCAAAATTACATCGAATCCCATTGAGTTCAAATTTTCCACTATGATTTAAGGTTCTTAGTCGATCTTAGATGTGTGCCAATTTTTCTAAAAAAATAGCATGTCATTTCTTTTAAATTATATCTGTGCCAATGAAAAAACTCATTCCCTATAATTTTACTAAACTATTTAACCTATCTCTTCAAATAATAATAATAAATTTTATTCAAATTAAAAATCTAGCCAGATTCTTTAGTAAATTTCATATGATACGAAGTTGTTTTTAAAGGTTTTTCATGGTTTTACGATATGATTTTAGTTGTATGGTATTCAGTCTAATAAATTAATTAGATTAAAATAATTTTGAGTATTTAAAATTGATTGAAATTCAACGATATTTTTTCATATACAACCCTCTTACGCCCTTGGTAGCTCACGTGCTTCATAAATTTATAACTTCAATCTGCAATTTCTCGAATACTTAGAAACGAATTCTTCTCACACAAACTTTTTTTAAATTTTATTATATCAGTTCAATTTCCATTCAACATGTTAAAGGTAAAAAAAGTCAAGCAAATCTCAATGTTGATCTTGGTCAGAAGATGTAAATATCTTATTTTCAAAAGATATTACAAAAAAAAACATCAAAAAAGGTTGTCAAAAATAAAATAGTTTATATTCATTCCATAACAGCGTAAGTTTTGTGGTCCAACATAAAAGCAAACAATATTCCTAGTGATGAATGCTTCAGAAATAAATATTATCTGAATTAAACCTTGACATGAAATTTACAGACAAGCGGATTAGTTCAATATGAACAGTAGATGGAAATAAATAAAATCAAATCAGGTTCTCCAATTATTATTTTTTGTTTAATTTCAAAACATTGGTGCCAAAAAGGTAGGAAAATGTAAACTACTGCTTGTATTTCGGGAATTCCCGGAAAATTTACAAATTTCCCGGGAAACGGGAAATATTTTTTTCCGGGAAATCCCGGGAATTCCCGGGAAATTTTTTCCCGAGACGGGAAATTGGACGCTCTACTTTTGTTCGATGCTTTTCAGGGTGGGGTCATGATTTAAAACAATGGAGAGGTCCAAAACTTAGAATTTTGTTTTTTTTAAACTTCTTTTTTTTATTGAAAAAAACTTCAGAATTATCTTTAACCCATTGATTTTTCTATTTTTCATTCACCATTATAACCAAATTCGGAAAACCTGACAAAATATATTTTTTACTAGTTTGCAGATAATTTGGAATCTCTAGCCAGTATTAAATCAAAAAATAAAATAGCATAAACATTTTAATTACAAGTCATGGTTCCATTATTTGAATGAAAACCACTTGTTTGCAATTAGTATTAAAACAGCTCAGGATTGACGAAAAAACAATCAAAAATTATTTTAAAACAGGGACGACATAAACATTAAGAAATATTTGATTTGTGTTGATCAATGCATTATTCATCAGCCCAGTTGTTTTACAATTAATAGTTTTCTAAAACTCAAAGGTTTGATGAAAATCGTACACAGAAAAAAAAATCCTGGTAATATTACATCTGGGAAGGGGTACAACTTTTATGTCAGAAAAAAGGTGTAATTTTACCTCTGGAAATGTGTAATTTTACCACTTTTCTGGTGTAATGTAACTTTTTCAGTCTAAATTGAGGTAAAATATCATCATAAAAGAGGTAATATTCAACCTTCCAAAATTACAGGTTCCAAATTTACATTATTTTTTTCTGTGTAGTGATTATCAACGCAGTTGAATGCACGCCTAATTTTGATGAAATTTCAAGCCAATTTTGAAGGGGGTGATAGAAACTTTGAAATATATTTGCAACGGGCTGATGATTTCATTATACTAGTTATTTTTTTAAAGAAAACTTACTTCAAAATGTTGTTCAAATTCAAACAGTGCAAATTTTTTGGATCAACATCCCACCACACACACAGACATTTGCTCAAAATTTGATTATGAGTCGATAGGTATACGTGAAGGTGGGTCTAGGAGGTCAAATCAAGAATTTCGTTTTTCGAGTGATTTTATAGCCTTTCCTCAGTAAGGTGAGGAAGGCAAAAACAGTTCAGGAAATTTCCTATGAAAAAAATTGGACTTCTGGTTGTTCAGATGCATTGGATTTAGAAATAAGAAACAGAATAATTGAAGCTTTCTAACGCCAATATCAGCTACTAATGGGCCAATTTTCAACGTTAACAAAACGAAACATTTCTTAAATTATAGTTGAATAGATTCCATAGCTTTTAAGACCTTTCAAAAAAACCCTATATTTGTTAAACACTCTGATTTCCTAGGAAAAAATGTATTTTCAAATGATGAAATCACGACTAACTTTTGAAAAAGGCCAAATGTTGATAACAGCACTGAATAGCAATGAGATGTATGACTAGATAGTGCGAAGGCAAATACGGTGATTAAACAGGATGGCTGCTTAAATTCCAATTTTAAATTCTTGAATTTTTTTTCGGACTCCAAGAATCCAAATGCAGGCAATTCTTACCGAAGATAAATTAAAATTAATTTCTACTATCAAACTATTTTTAATCCAATGAAAAATTATCAAAAAAATATATATTTTTTTATGATGGAAAATCAACTATATTTTTTTATCCAATTCAAATCGAAAGCCCTTGTTATATGGTCAATATATACAACCACATTAAAAAAAATATTAAAAAAAAAACAAAAAAACAATGAGCAAAAAGTTTTTTTCTTTTGGTGATTCCTAAATAAAGAGGGGAACAATTTTTTTTAACCTTTTGGCATTTTTAAGGTAAAATTTTGAGATTTTTTTTGTTTCCAAATAAAATAAACGAAAAAAAATATCACATGTTAAATCAGTTCACATAAACTTGAAATCGACGTAAACGGTTGAATCACATGTTTTTAAATGCAATTTGTTGCAAATTCATATCAAATTGCATTGAAATTTAAATGTTTAATAATGTGCAAAAGTGATACATCAGAAATGATTTAACATTCGGAAATATTTTTTTGTTGCCAGGCCTAATTGCATAATATTAAATTTGAAAAAAAAACAACGTTGAGTTGGCAGCATTTAAATAATTTTTTTTCAGCGAGAAAATCCAGTTTGAATTCATATTTTATCTTTTATTAGTTGAACTTTTTTTAAGAGACAAAAGCTTTAAAATTATCGTTTTGCCCCAAAAAAGTGTTAAAACAAACTACTGAAAGGTTTTAAATGTTAAATATTTACTACAAAAATATGTTGCATATCATAAGATGCATTTTCAAAGCATTTAAGAAATGTGACAGAGTGAAACAACAAAAAAAATTAGATGGCATATAAATCTTAAAATTTAGCTCTATTTTCATAAAATGTTGATAAAGTAAATATTTTTGGTGTCTTTGTGCACGAGTTTATCAAAGCTGAAATCGTAAGAAAAATAAATAAAGCTTTTGAGTAAGTAAAAATGCTGTTACTTTCAAAAATTTTTATCTTAACTTTTAATTTGATTTTTTCATTCAAAATATAAATAATTTTTGTTTCCGAGCAATTCCAGCCCAAAACAGGAAATTTTTAGGTACTTTTTTCTCAATGAAACTTTGTAGACATAAGTGTTTTAAATATTTTTGAATTTTGTAATTTAAATATTGCTGTATCTCGAAGCCATTGCATCGTATCAAAAAGTGGTCAAAGACAAACTTGTAGGAAATTTGACGGGATTTCCGAAAAAATACACTGAAAGAAAAAAGCACTCAACTTTTATGAGATTTTATGATTTTTTTTAAGTTTAAAAGTCAAATTTGAAGGTGAGCCCACGATTTTTATGAAAATAGCCCAAGATGTTACAAAAAGACTCACGAAAAATGCAGGATGTAGCAACTCACCTAAAACAATACAAAAATCATTTACTGAAACTGTTTTTTTTTTTTTTTCAAAAGTGCTCTAAACGTCAAAATTTTCAAAAACCGAACACGAGGGTCGATTCTCCAGACAATTTTAAAAGTCTCCATATTGACCATAGTCCTAAGTCCAATCCTTGTGAAGCTACAGTGTTTTTAAAAATAAAAATGTTGAAAAAATAGGTTTTTGCAATTTCTATATGACAGACTTCATTTTCAGTCTCGAAAATATGTTTAACGGAAAGCTCGTCAAATTTCCCATAAGTTTGTCTTTGACCACATTTCAATTGGATGTATGGGCTTACAGATATAAGGCTTGAAACAACAAAACATTTTGATGATTCGAAAATCATCATTTTTGTTGAATCAACGCTAAACGTCAAAGCAACTTTTTCAAAACAATAAAAAAAATTGTAGAATTGAGAAAATAATAATTTTTGTTGATTATATTCAACAAAAAATTTGTTACAGTAAACCTCGTACAGGCTGATTCTACAAAAAAAAATCTGCGTCTGATGCTTATTTAAGCATTTGAAATCAACTTGGTAGATCGGTAAAAAACGGTAAAAGTATTGATATTGCGCAATTTTTTGAACTGTAATGATGTTTGATGGCAGATTTATAAGATTAATTTTATCTTGAATGAACCTAGGAAACGTTTATTTTTAAGTTGACTGCGCTTCTATTTTCAGCTGAACCATTTAAAGTATTTTCAAAAAATATAGGTTTTGTCCTTGAAAATAAAAAAAATGCTTAAATATAAAATATTAAGCATTTATTTTTAATTTGAAGCAAAAAGTAACAATTTAAGTATAAAAAATATTTCTAAAATCAACTCCCGCAGTACTACTGGCAATTTCCAATTTCTTACGTGTTCCAAAATACAAAATTTGGAAAAAGCTGAAAAGTGTCAAGTTTAGCTTGAAACATTTTTATCCAATGAAAATAATATTTTTAGCAAACACAGTTTTTTTGATAATTCACAAACAATGATTATTAGATACTAATTTGTTGACAGTATAATAATTCTCAAGTAGACACAATAATTAAAAGAAATCGAATTTTGAAGTAAATGAAAATAATATCGAACAAAAATAAAAATCAAAGGCAAGTAAATATTTTTTCATATAATTACAGCGTGTACTTCGGATAATTGAATCACGATTTTTTGTGCTCTAATGCAGCGATTCTCATCAGTCTTCTAGAATGGTAGAAGACCGCTAACTTAAAACCTTAAAATGATTTTTTTTTTGTTCATGAGCATTCAACACACCTACATTTGACAAAAATAATCGATTCCCGATTTTTAAACGAAAAATTGCAAATTCTATTGAAACTGACATAATTATTGACAAAGCGTCAACTTCTGACCTTCATTTGCAGAACCTCTGTCAAATTTGTCAGGTGATTTGGCAGGTCTCATATGGGTGTAGCTTTTGCCAGATAATTCGCAGTAATCAATGCCTTCTCTGATTGCCTACCGGTATCAAGCGCGGAAAAGAAATCGAGAAAGCTTTTCATTAACTGGAAGCTTCCACTCACATATGCTCACAACTCACACAAATACACTCTCACCAAAACCATTCGAGAGAGCCCAAAGCTTCGTCTCACCCCGCGAACATGGCGCATGTTCTCGCTCCCAATCTTCCAAGGCCTGGCGTTACGCCCCGTTACCCGCGTTCACTCCGCCGTAACTCCTGATATCTCTTCAAAACCCGAACTTTTGACAGTTTGTCGCCGCCGTTTTTCTATGCTTTTTTTTTGCGTTTCGGGCTTCGGATTCGCTCGAGATGTTCCGGGGATGCTGAGAGCGGATCCGGAGCGCACCCAGTCAGAGCCGGACATCGCGCGGTGGTCGGTCGGTTCCACGGGAGGAAAATTGTCCCAGGGCGTGCTATCGGAGCTGGTTTTTCACGTCGTCGTTGCGTCGCGTGTTACGTGTCGGGGCTGAACCCGGGTTTGGCCAGTTTTTTGGACCGTGCAGGTCGTCGTCGTGGTTCCGGTGGATTGATTTCGCGTGTCACTAGGGTGGTGCATTCGTTTGAGGGTTCCAAACTACCCCACCCATTTTCGTTCTCAGAAAAGCCGGAAGTGGTCGGACCCGTCAAAAAAAAAAGTTGTCCCCGGGTGACGAACGTCCGAGATTAGTGCCATGAGGGAATCAGGATAAAACAGCAAAAAAAAACAGCGCGTCTCTTTTTCCGGTGAACAAAAAGAAAAACAACCTCCCACGCGGGTCGTCCTTGCCATCGCCTCGTGGGCACGGAACGGAAAATGAAGGAAAAACGTGCTGTTGTTTTTCCCGCCGTCGCCGCCAGTGGGCGCCCAGTCAAGTGAAACTTTTCGCCGGTTGTCGTAATTTTTCTTGAGCTTTTTTTTTTGTGTGCCCTCTCTGTCTCGCTTTTGTGGTTGTGGTGGTGGTGGTTGCGAAAGTCATCTGATTATTCAATTTTGTTGTGGTCGTGTGGCGCGTTAAGCGTGAAAAAAGAAGAAAAAGAGGGGGGGAAAACGTGCGAAGAAAAATACGTTGACAAGTGGATGAGCCAAAGTCACCCGCCGACCCCTCTCCCTGGCAGAAAAGCAGCGGGTGGTGTTATTTGTTTCAACCAGAAAGAAGCAGGAGGGGGGAAATCCTCCTATTTGCCTCCCTTAAGGGTGGTGGTGGGTGGTTGTGTTATCGTCGCTTCGAGTATCAGCTGGAAGCTGTTGCCGATAAAAAGTGAAAAAGTGACAAACGAGAAGAGAGAAGTGGGGTTTGAGATTGTGAATTTGGAAAAAAAAGTTCAGAAAAAAAGTGTCGAGTGGAAACGAAAAATAATAATAACAGCGAACAGTGAGGAATATTCATCACGAAAACGTGCAGATTGCAGAGAGACGGTGACAAACGTTCAAAGTAAGATAGCTTTAACAGAAAGAGTGCTTCATTAGTTCAAGTAGAATATATATTTGATTCTTTTTTAACAAAACAATAAATTGTTCTAGTTTGATTTTTAAATTACAAGCAGCTGAAAAATAATCTTATTCTAATAAGTAATGTTGAATCATCTTTTGAATTAAGGTAATGATAAGAGGTGTTAGAATAGGTCTAATACTATCAAAATAAACTAAACAAGATAAATGCAAATAAAATACTAAAAAATAAACAAGATAAACATAAAACAAGAGAAGCAAAATATGCTCAAAGACCTCCAGAACATGGTAAAAATAAATTATTTATGAAGATGAAAATGACGTCCAGCCATAAAGTAAAACCTATACCTTTCTTTAGTAAAAAAGGAAAAAAAATGAAAAAAAAAATGGACAATAGAAGATTGATTAACGTGACTTTAACCTTAATGCATGAATCGACCATGAATTTTAACACTCTGTGTGAACATTTTGTAGAAAGACATTGACTCCTGAAATTCGGA
>NC_051863.1:5816559-5911559 GCF_015732765.1 Culex quinquefasciatus | reverse complement strand
GCTCAGTTACTCGCAGGAGTGTGTTTTGTGCTTCGGTAGAGTCTAATGTCACGCAAGGAAAATTACGCCCTGGACTTGGTCTGGGTTTGGTGCAACGGTCGGACAGATTGCGCTGAAATTTGAGATGGGTTCTTGCATGAATTAGTTTCTAGAGGAGAATCCATGCGATGTTTCTTGAGTGCACGGTTTGGATTTACGAACCAATTCGTGGGAACTCGTACACGCTGAAGTGGAGCAAGAATCTTGAACATAGTTTCATTCTGCTTGAAGTGTGTTTCACTGAGTTGGCATAAATGCTTTCTCGGTTATAACCCACATTTGAAGAGCATCATTTTCAGAGTGAACCAATTCAGCTATCAAATTTGATGAAACCTTATGATAAAGTTTTGCCACCATGTTGCCTTCCACATGATTGCTTAATAACTTGTTTGAAGTTAAGATCTTTGGTTTCTACCTTTTAGATATTATCAGTGATCAGGAGAAAACCTCAAAACATAGTTTGAAAACCATATTGATTTCCACATGATCAAACCTGGGGCTTGGATTTCTGAAAAAAAAGTAATTCTATTACGACTGTGCTAGTGTAGAATGCATTTTACAACCAAATTTTCTATTGAATTTCCCTTAAAAATCAACAAAAAACAAATCACATTTTCCACCACCGATTTCCCCGCAGGCCAAAAAAAGATTTTTTTGCGATCAACAGATTTGTCAGTGGTCGAGCAACACGTCCTCGCTGATCCAGTGCTTTTTTGTCGCCCCCACTCCTCCCGAAATCCTAATCCGGGGATGGATCCTACCCCAAAGTTTCCACCTCCTCCGGGGGGCGGCGGATTCGTCCGAATATCTGTTTCAATTTAACGGTTCACATCACTTCAATCTCGACGAACCGTCGTCAGCTTGCGATTTTGCGACCGACCGACTGCCAGCGTCAGCACTATCGGGTCATCATCGGCGAAATACCTTCCGGATGGGAGCCGGACCAATATCCCGGCCCGTTCCGCTACCTGACCAATTTTTATACAATCAGCAACGGTGGCAACGCGATGGCGTGGCGTCTGCCATGGGCACATTTTCCCGTTCAAATTCTTGGATAGTTTTTGGAAGGAGAGAGAGCGATAAAAAAAAGGTGGAATTCCGAAACGAACAGGTGTGACACACTCGGGTTCCGGATGAAGAAATCTGCTTCGAAGGGATCGGAGATTTTCATAATTTTTCTTCCGGTTTATTTTGCTGATTAAAGGATACTCATTCAAATGCTATTTCCAAAATGTGTTCCAACCGAAGAAAACATAATATTTGTACGAAAAATCTGGCAATAAATATTTAACATTAAAGATTATTCATAGGGATTTTATTTAAATGTCTTCTAATCATAATATCTTTTTTTGGTAAAACTAATTTTTATATTTTGTAAAAAATATATGCCAAAAATCTCTTAATTTCATATTGCAGAAAATTTATTAAATTCACTAAAAAGATGATTTCCAATCACTCCTTATAATGATGTTTCATGATTAAAGTATATAACAGAAGATTTAAGTTTAAAACTTTGTCATGAGCAAAGCGGACTGCCAAACTTTCCGAGCGTTTTTCTCGAAACACTGTTAACTTCAAATAGCTTTATCTCGGCAATGATACAACCATCCATAGACCACGCGGCCAGTCTACTAAAAATTTCCCACGCTCCATACAATTTTTATTTTATTTTTTATTTTAGCGTTAGCGGGGGGTTAGGATTTCCAAAAAAGTGTCAACGTGGTTTATGGATGGTCCCAATGTAGGTCAATTTATTTTGCAAATCATTAAAAATATTTATTCTCTGATGATTTCTGTCACAGAAAAAAAAGGTTTAACAGAGTTATGTAACATCAACATATTTGCATAGCATGTTGTTCGTTCGTTACAAATTTCCTAAATTTATTTAATAAAAATAATAGACGCATTTAAAATAACACAAAACAAGTTTCAGAACAGGTTTCAGACATATTATTTACAAAAAAAAAAAAAACATTATATAAAGTACAAGTGATTATTGACTGGACAACAAGACAGCATTAGTGCAGACAAAGAGTCAATTTGTTTGAAAGAAGAATTAGTCAGAAAAAAACTAAAAAATAATTGACGAATGACTTTAAAATAAAACCTTTCAAAATAACTCCTTAGAATTTTAAATTAATTGAAAATTAACCAAAAAACAGTAAAAAAACGTTTGAAAGTTCAGATTTAACTAACGTTAGAAGCCAATTTATCACTTGATACTAAATACATAAAATGGTTAAAAAAAACGTTTCTTAATCCACCATTAGGTGGTTGGTGCCTTCCTCACATTTACCATTCAATTCAACTCCAAAGTTGTCCTTATCCAGATTTGCATTGTTTCCAAATCAAGTTCCAGCACCGAAAAAGACTTGATGAAAATAAGTTTATGAAAAAAAAAATAATCTTATACAGACTTATACAGAAAACATGCAGACTATCATTTGAAGCAATGTGGCAACCGGGCGTTTCACATCTGGTGCGACTCTCGCACGTAAACAAAAAGACCCGGCCTTTGAGGTTATGCAAAAATCACCCTTTTTTGTAGCTACAAAATCTTTTTCAAGGCATAACTTTAAAAGTACTTCACTAAACAGTATAAAATTTAATAGGGTCTTAGGGGACCCCAAAACGAACAGAATAAGGCGGATTCGGCCTAAATCGGTTCAGCCAGTTCTGAGATAATCGTGTGGAAAAAAATCATGTCTACACACATCCCCACAGACATTTGTTCAGATTGATTCTGAGTCGATAGGTATACGTGAAGGTATATCTAGGAGGTGTGTTTAAAAAGTTTATTTTTCGAGTGATTTTATAGCCTTTCCTCAGTGAGGAAGGCAAAACCAGAAAACCCAATGTCAACTTTTTGCCATTTGTCTTTGGGAAATTTGGGAATGCAATATTTTGTCATTTCCCCCTTTTATCTAAAAACATACATGGAACCAGTGTTGCAAATGAGTGATAGAAAAGCTATCAATTGTTTATCTCTGCACCAAAAACATCCGAGAGTATAGCGACCGTCACCATAGCTTGTGAGATCTCTTCTTGTGTCTCGTGATTCCCAGCGATGTCATTCTCTCTCTCTATCACTCCTCGCTTTTTCCTCAACTACGCTCTCTCACCGCTGAGTCTCTCAATCTCTCCGAAAACTGCAATGAGAGAACGCGAGATGGCGATGAGGAGTCGACCACGCATGACGTCCCGTTAAACTGCGTTTGCAAAATTGGTTATGTGGCGGCTTTTGTGGTTAAACGTTGTTGCGGTTGGATGATCGTTGAAGCGGGAATGAGAGAGAAAAGGAAAATGTCAATCGCGAGTGTGTAAACACGAAAACGTGTTTGGCTATGTTTGGTGCTGAGAGTTTCAATAGGGAGAGAAGAGCAGTTGTAATTGAGGCCTGAATATTCAGGCGGGATAATTGTAGTTGCTGAGAGCTAATATTTTGATATTTTAACAACCCTGCATGGAACTATGAACTATGAGTTATAAACAAACGAGAAATTATAAAATTAATTGTTCGATGTTGAAAATTGAAATATTTGCGAAATGTTGTGATCTATTCAATGAAAAAAAAAACTTCGAAAATTATTATTATTTGGTCTAAACCATTTATTAGGGAAAAAATCTATATTTAGACCTTTTCAATAGTTAAGCATGATTCAAAAAAATATACGACATTTTCACAAATACCGAAAATGTGTATGATTTAATAACGGTCGAATGCAAATATTTTGTCCAAATTTGCGATAATTATCAAAAAAAACACTTTTTTACTTAAAATGCATATATCCTAAACCAAATTTAGCACCATGACTTAAATGATTTTTTTGTTGGTCCCCTGAAACAAATAAAAAATGGAAAATTATACTTCTGTCATTATTTGTAAATTGTTTATTATTTATATTATCTAGTTCTTTTTTGCCATATTGTCGACTTTATCATTTTGGGTTTGACCATTTTGGTCGATGCCGTAATTTGGTCGTTTTGACTATCCGGTCGATTTGGTAATTTTGGTCATCTTGATAATTTTCGTCATTTTTGTGCGATTTGACCATTTTGATCGTTTTTGCCATTTTGGACGTTTTAATCGATTTAGTCATTTTGGCTAAGTAATCGATTAGCTAATTATGGTCGATTTGATATTTTTCGTCATCTTGATCGTTTTTGTCATTTGGGCCATTCTCATCATTTTGGCCATTTTTGTCGAAATGTTAATTTTGGCCATTTTGACCATCTAATTAGTTTTGGCAATCTCGGTCACTTTGGCCGAATTTTTCATTTTTGTAATTTTGGTATTTTTGATCGTTTTATCTAGTTTGTTCGATTAGGTCATTTTGGGCATTATGGCAATTTCGGTCGATTTGTTAATTTTGTTCATCTTGATCATTCTAGTCATTTTGGTCATTTTGTCAATTTTGATCGTTTTTACCATTTTGGACGTTTTGATCAACTTGGATTTTTTGAAAGATTAGGTAGTTTCGGTCATTTGATCGTTTTGGCCATCTTGGTTCTGTGTTGTTCCCGATTATGTATTTAAATTATTATTTTTTTCATGATTTAATGTACGAATTATAGTTTTATTTTTAAAATGTCAACTATGTTTTCTAAAAAGTCCTACAACTTTGTCAATGGCACTGAATATATTCGAGTCAATTTGTGTTCATTTTTCTTCAAATAATGGAGAAATTGTTGGCTAAATACTAAACAATAAGTCTACAATTCTCGCATTGATGTTCTGACACGTTTCTCCAAAACAAACAAAATTTCATTATTTAATGTATAGATTTAGAGCATTATATGGATGTGAAAAGAAATTGTCATTTCCTCCTTATGAAATCTGACCCGTGATATTAAAGTTAAAGTTAATCATCAATAAACACAAAAAAAGAAAAAGAAAGCAATAGATCATGAGTTCCTTCAACTGAGTTTTGGAACTGCTCCGCGTAATCTTGCTTTGTTTTGTTTACAATTTCACCCACTTTAATTAAACTAGAGTAGACGGTACAACAAAGCACAACTTTTTTACTACCCTAGAGCGTGTGCAAACTCTCGCTTATAACCAAAAACAACAAAAAAAAATGTCCAAACTATCCTCCACGCTCCGTGTGTCCCATCGGGGGGCCATCGAGGCCATCCCCAGGTTCGTCATTTTGTACTCCGAAAAGTACCGTAAAAGAATCCAATTACCCGTGGCTATAAACACCCATAAAAAGCGAGCCAAAGTGGAGCCACCCCCGAGTTCCTTGTCTGGGAGAACAAACCCCCGCCCACTCATCACATCATTGCCAACTTAAAACAATCGTTATTATTAATTTATGAAACCTTAAAATAATTTACTACTGGATGATGGGTCGGTGCTCGAGCCTTGAGAGGGGGAGCAATGTTTCATGAGGAGGGACAAAGTTGGTAGGTTTTCCCAGCTGTAAAAACATGTACCTTAAAAAAGCTGACGGCGGCGTTACAAAAACATTTCTCCCGCCCAGGCAAAAACAGCAAATCTCACCGAGGAATGCGAGCTTGTTTGTGTTTGCACACGGAATTTTCTCGCGTGAATGCTTAATTTCGTGGGTTTTAATTCGAAATTTGCTGTTTCGAGGGTGATTAACATTAACGCACGCTTTCGCATGATCATTTTGTAATGTTTTATCAGTTTTAATATTATCATACTAATTAAAATTATTTAACTGTAATTTTATGATAGACAGCTTAACTGAAATCCTTCCAAATTCCAATCAGTCCTCAAAGCTAAGCCACCATTTAAATTCGTGAAATCCGGTCTTATCAAACACCATCCAACCAAAAATCCCCCTCCCAACTCCCATTGTTCCGAGAAAGCTCGAAAGCTTCAAAAGACCAACTGCTCGAGGGGGTGGGCACTTTCATACTTGGAATTGCTCGTGTCTGGTGAGCGTTAATCACTGCTGATTAAACAATAACGAACGGTGATAGCGGGATAGCCGTCCTCCACCCTCCCCCTCCTCAAAAGTCAGAAGAGCGCGCGAAACTTTAATGTGCAAGTTCCAAAAAGGCAGGAATGTTGCTCCCGTGGGATGAAAGAGCTGTTTCCCAGCGAGGATTCGCCTTCGATGGCTAAATTGAGACGTTTGGCGCGCAGGTTGGCTTTTGGCGTGTTTGAAAAGTTAGAGTATTTGGGGAATTTTGTGTGATGGTTGGGGGGGCGGGGGGGAGGGTGTTTAAGAAATTCGGTGTGAGCTATATCGGGAATCAGTGTTAAACATCGATAAAGAGACTTGTTTGAAGTTTTCAGAATCAATGTTGTCATTCTCTGTCATTTAAATGAATTATACTTTTAAGTTGATTATTTAGGCTCATTTTTATCAAAACTTATATCCATTGAAGTGTCCAATCATAAACCGTAACCAAGCTGAGAATGCTCAATCTTAAATACTAAAAGTAAATTATTTATCAAAACAAAATATTTCTTCAACTTTAGCATCAAATTTACTTTTATTAAGAAATAAAATTCCTACTGTTTGAGTTATTTTATGGATTAATGAAATTTATTCATTGAAAAATTTACACCATACATATTTTCTTTACTACAGTTCAGACTCGATAATCCGAAGGCTCTGGAAAAAAATAACGTCGGATCCCGAGCAGGGGTAAATAACACGGGAATACCAAATTTTGGTATTACTTGGGCAAATAACAGGGACCAAAATGTGCCCTTGGTTGCCCAGTAATAGATGGTAAAATACCATGAAATCATACCAAAATCTTGTATGTGTAAGGGCACAACAATACCAAACCATGTTATTCCAAGGGTAAAATAATTCCTCAAAATAAAACCATTTCAATACCAAGTTGAGGTCTTCTGAATTTTTGAACACTGCTTGAATACCAAAACTTGGTATTGCCATGGTTTTATTTTTAGGTATTCCCGCGCCCTTGGAAAATCATATTTTGGTATTTCTGTGGTCTTTCACATACATGATTTTGGTATGATTCATGGTATTTTACCATCTATTACTGGGCAACGATTCCCATCTGCTGCAACCTTCCATCGGATGAGGAAGTAAAATGTCGGTCCCGGCCTTGGTTGTTAGGCCGTCAAGTCATTCCAGGTGTAGGAGTCGTCTCCATGCCATAAGTACAAACAACACACCAAACCAAGCCTACTCCGGTGGAATCGCTGGCGGCGGTTGGACTCACAATCCAAAGGTCGTCAGTTCAAACACTGGGGTGGAAGGTTCCTTGGAGTAAAAGAGGTTTGGGCGCTCTCCCCATTCAAGCCTTCGGACTCCTAGGTTCGAGCAGAAACTTGCAATAGAGACCACAAAAGACCCGGGGGTCGTTAATGTGGATGGTTTGATTTTTGATTTGATACTGGGCAACTAAGAGCACATTATGGTAGTGGTATTTGAACAAGTAATACCAAAATTTGGTATTTTCATACCATTTTTAGTGCAGCAGTTGCAGTTATGATACCACATTTTGCTCTTGCATAATCCTTAAGACAAATTTTAAAGGGTCCAGGAATACCAAAATTTGGTATTGATACCAGAGAAAGGTATTATTACGCATTTCCCTTGTTATTTACCCATGCTCGGGATGAGACGTCATCCATAAAGTATGTCACGCTCTAGGGGGGGAGGGAGGGGTTTGGACAAGTGTGACATTGCATGTTAAAAGTATAGCAAAAGCGTGACAAAGGGGGAGAGGGGTAAATTTTGGCTGCTTATAGCGTGACGTACTTAATGGATGAAGCCTAAACGAATCAAGAGAATTTGTTTTGTTGTTATTTTCTTATTTTCGATTTTTCAGCCTGAAATACTCTTAATCGCGACGAAAATGGAAATATTGAAAAAAATGCATTTTGTTATTTAACAAGCAAGGCGTCATCCATAAAGTATGTCACGCAAAAATCGGCCGAAATTAACCCCCCCCCTCCCCCCCCATTGTCACACTTTGTCACACAAGGTTGAACCCCCCCTCAAAAAGTACGTCACAGTTTGCCAGACTCCCCCCCCCCCTTTTTTTCGATGGGATTTTTATAGTTTTTATATCTTTAAACTCTCAAAATTTTGGTATTTTCGACAATTTTAAAATAAAAAAAAAAGTTGTCTAATTATTAATTTTTTAGAATATTATTTATTTAGAATAGTTTTGTATCTTTTAAAAATTTTAAGACCTGGTATGGAACACCCTGCTTTCAAAGCATTTATTTTCATCAAGCAAGAATTTGCAAAATATTGAAGTTCAAGCTGAAAAAAAGTGACTATATAATAAATTATAATGTGAAATGTGATACCGTCATCAGGGGTGACATTGGGTCTGGGGGTTAGTTTGAGTCATACAAAAAAAATGTTGTATGACCCTATCTCACCCTAGACCCAATGCCACCCTGTTGACGGTACTTCTAAATAATAGTAAGCAAACAATGTTAGAAAAGAGGATTTAATTTAATTGAGAATATTTCGAATTAATATCATGCAATCATAAAAAAAACCTAGCGTGACGTCACAGTCTCGCAAACCCCCCCTATCCCCTTCGTCACATCTTGTCCCCTCCCCCCCTAAGAGCGTACGTACTTTATGGATGACGCCCAACTTATCACTCAAATTTGATTAAAATCGGGTAGTGTTTTTTTTTTTTGGGGTCTTAGAACTTGAATTTGTTGTAAAAAGTAAGAAAATCAGAAAAAAAAACTTTGGATAATCGAAACTACGTAAAATCGAGTCTGGACTATACTTATGTTTCGAAGTTACGGGTTTCACTTTGTTAGCTGGTCGTGACTTTGATTCTCGTACCGGGATGATGTAGATTTAAATAACTATGTAATAAATATTTTTCCTAACAAACTTGAATAGAATTATTTTTCCAGTGTCCAATCAACAAATATCCTCTTTCAAAAATCGAATCATTTGTTCCAAAAACATTTAAGGGGAGCGAAATTTAAGCTACAGGTAAAGCATGGAATTTTCTTTATAAATAACTGGGTGATGAATAGAGAGAAAGCGTAACATGATTTTCGAATGATCCCACTTTGTTTACATCTTCAAAGTAGGAGGCTGTTCAAGCACAAGCATGACATTTTTATTACAGGTAAATGAGCTGTTTTATAATATGTGATACCTATGCTTTTAATGTTGTCTACTTTTTTTTACAATTTTGCTGGAAATTTTGTGTTTTTTTTTATGCTAAGCTGATTAAACAAACAGAAAAGATTTTCACTAAACCAGTAGCTTTCAAACGGAATTAAACAGTTAAGGCAGTTGCTGGAAGAATACAACCGCCTGGACTACTCCACTTCTATTCATAATTATAAAAAATGACGCTCTTGTCTTCAGCTTTCTTAAGATTTCTTGACTTCAGGTCCTCAAAAGCCACAAATTTTTTATTCTTGCAAAAAAAAAAAAAACATTATCAATATCAATACTCTCTACTTTTGGCGAAAAGTAAATTGGTTCTACTTTGACAGTTTAAAATTGAGGCCGTTTTGCGAACCACTATTAAGCACCCAGATAAATAGCTATTAATTTAATGAATTGCAGTTTTATCTCCGATACTTGGAAAACTCTGAAATACCAGGTTTGAGAGCTTTTCAAAGTTTTACAGCTGTTTTTTATCTTTAATAACATGATATTAAAATTTTAAAATTTAATGAAACATTTAAAAAATCAGACTATTTCCTCCACCTTCTTGAGAAGAACCATTCATAAAAAATGAAAACTTGATTAAAAGGTCTCTACTACTGATTCATAATTGCCTTTATTGATCCCCTTAAACTATTGAAGAATTTTTTTGGTGATAAAAAATGATTAGGGGGGCAAAATTTTTTTCTGCAAACTTCTAAACGTTAATGGAAACAGAAGTCTTATCAGCTGAAAATCAATTTTAAATAATTTTCCTGCGTTTAAAATCATATTAAGCTGGGATCAATCAAACATATTTCTTTTTTTTTTTATTGTAAAATTCCTTTGTTTTGTGGATTTAGCTGGTAGCTGGATTTTCTGGTATCTTCTCACGGTCATTGGAAACGGTCGTGGATAGACCTAAGGGTTCTCAATTGGAGTGAAAAAGTTATAGAAAATTATGGATTAAAATTTTGTTTTTTTTTTTCACTTCTTCGACAATTTTTTCATTCAGACGGAAAAAAATATTATTTTTATTGAAAAAAGTTTCATTTTTTACCACATGATCACCCCTTATTCTGGCTCGATGCCGCCATCACGCGACCGCGTGCTCCGTTTGTTTGTCAACAAAGCTACAGCCGGATGGTGACGAAGTAAGAGGGGGAGAGGTTTTGACATTGTTATGCCCGCATCTGGCCCGCCGCCTATTTCGTCGGTCGTTGAGTACCGTTAAAAAAAACATTTTTTCAGCAAAAAAAATGTTCATTAAAACTTAGATATTTTGCAAACTACTGATTGCACAACAACTGGACAGATGTAAAATGCATTTTGAAACACTTTCTTCATTCAGATGTCAATACCATAGCTTGTAATTTAAATTTTGATATTTTTTTTTTTCTTAAAATATGAAAAAAAAGTTCGTGATTCGATAATCCGAATTCCCATACAAACCATCGGATTATAATCGAACTTCGGATAATCGAAACTTCGGATAATCGAGTCTGGACTGTATTCTACTTTTTTTACGGTATGCGAATTGGAATTCGCAAATCCGCTTTTCCCAATTCAACTTAGGCCAACATAAATTTTCTTCAAATGTTCTTTCCCAAGAATCTTATAGAGATCGAAGAGGAAGGAGATCATTGACAAACAATCTTAATTTTTGAGCATAGGAATATATTCAGGTTTAAGGCTAGCTCAACAGTATTATTAAAATTATTAACGAGGCATGGTTTCAACATTTGAATGAAACAAGTGTTTTAAAAGGCATTATACACCAGTCCAGTTGTTTTGCAACCATTAGTTTTCAAAATATCAAAGTATCGACGAAAATTTTATTTTTTTGCGAAAAAAAGTTTTTGCGGTGCTCTGCATTGGAATTTAATAAGAATTCTAAATATTTTTAATCCAGCCCAAACATGCCAAATTTGACTATCAATGCAGAAAAATGCATTTTAGATTGTTTTCAGTTGATTTAACTTCTATTTGCATAAATAAACGCATCATGAACATTTTTCTTTTCTTTTTTTCTTTTTGATCATTTCCCAAGCAACACACTTTGTCAGATAAACGTATTTCCTAACTGGTTGTATAACCCATCCGCCTCGTTATCACAACTTGTTCTACAACTCCTGTGAACTGGAAAAAGCGCACTTTTTCTTGTTGTATAACTTGCCAGAAAAAGATGCAAGTTATCAGAGTAAGTTGTACAAATGTATTTGACAACACTGTGCTATCTAACAAGAGATTCGACGAAAAAAAGGGGGCGTGGTTTAGGGCTGTGCTGTCAAATCAAAGCGCACACTGGAAAGGAAAGTTAGATTGAAAACAGCTATCTAACCGTCGACTAACTTACATGTAAACAAACGTTTCTTATTAGAATTCAACGACGAAGCTAATAATAAAAGTACGCTTGCTTCTGCAAGATTTATTTGAAATAATTCTAAATTGAATTTAATAAAAGAAAAACAATAATGGCGCGCATGTGATTAGTGTGAAATTCCTTGTATGGCGAACTTTTAGATTGTCCTTTTTTGATGAACTTCCTCGTTCCCAAGATTCGATCCGATGACTTTGACGATTTGTTGTTGTCTCCACGGCAGGTCCAGGCGCGCTTCCACATCTCTCCACGGGGCTTCATAGTAAACAAGCTGGCCCAAGCGTCAATAAGAAGGCTGCTGTCTGTTTTGTTAGCTAAAGAACTTAACTCCAACGAAGGCTGTCATTGGAATTGAAGTTATATAAGTTTGTTTCAAGTCAGTTTTCATAACTCCACTATATAACTTTGTTAAAACAAACCGTTTCAACTGTCGTTTCGATTACCGTACCACGGAGTAATATTGAAAATCGGTTTTATATTGATTTGTTGTTTTCTCTATCATAAACTCTATAAGCTGATAATTTTGGTAGCTTTTACCAGCGATATGTTCACAAATAAATCGATCAACAATCAAAACTATTGCAATCTTCAATAAATAAACATTTTTGAAACTCTAAATTCATCATGTACAAATTTACACCACCTAACAACACGCAATGTCAAGTTGAATATGTTTGTTGAGCATCAGTTATATAATCTATTCTCCGATAACATTTGTGTAACAAAGCGAGAACACCTAAGGTTATTTATAGAATGGTTGGCCACGCCCATTTTTTAGAAGATGCCGTCACATGACAATGTTAGACAAGCAGTGATACAAACAGTGCAATATTGTTTTTATTCAACAAACTGTTTTCGAGTAAAACATTGCAGATGAGGGAACAGCATCTTGGCATATCAGCACTTTGACGTTCAATTACAGCTCATAAAAAGTGTTTTCAAGTGAAATAAAGTGATAAATAGCTCAATAGGAAGTGAGCAAGCAAGTTTCTATCAAAAGTGTTCCAAAATAAATTGTTTAAATAGTGAAAATCATCAAATTGGATGGAGTTAGGAGTAAGGGTAAGCACTCCCAAACATGTTAAAATATTCCTTATGTTGTGTGTTAAAGTTGGAAAAGAGTGAAGTTGACTTTGTTTTAACACTTTTATGGCACAAATCTCAAGAGTTACATAAGTCAGTTATACAAGTAGTGAAACAAACTGTTATTTTACTAACGTTGATTTTTTTCTCGTATGTTGATCAAAAACAGCTGTCTAACTATTATTCAACAGACGACAAGTTATGAGTGCTACTTGGGTTGTAAATTTTAAATGGTTCTCCATCTGTTTACTAAAATGACTCAAGACGTATGGTAATGACGTGAGGACAACTTTTCTTAAAAAAAGAAAACAAAACGTCATTTTATTTTTATTTTTCGTCAATGAATTACGTAGTTTCAAGTATTGTTAAATACATTAGAGTGTGGTAAAAATGACATTTTTGCGGGCAGTCAGGGGCTTGACCGGCATTTAAACAGAAAGTCCGCTACTTTCTGTTTAAATGCCTTAAACAAGAGTTAAGTCGATTTTTTCTCAAACATGTCGATTTTTTTAGGCCCTCTGGCAAAAAAAAAAATTTAATCATCAGTGGTGGTATCTTATGCTAGCTAGATAAGAATTACATCAAGAAATCACTGAGGCATCGATTTTTTTGTATTTTTTCAATTGTCCGCTTTGGCAATCAGTTGACAAACATCCGTAGAGTTTAATAAAGAAGTGGTTTGAAAAATATTTAAACGGGCGAAAACCTGATCAACACAAATGTGGAAATATAACAATTAAAAAAGAACAACTTAAAACAAGAGAATTTTATTTTCGCAGAATAGAATATCTTCAAAATTTTCTAAAAAAAAATAACTTTACAGATTTAAAATCAAATGTTATATGTAAGGGTATTATGTTCACACCATTGCCAATAGTCCTTTTCAATAGGAACAACCATTGCACCGATCTCCACTACTGGTTGAAGCCGTGAACACGTTCCAAAAGTGACAGCCAAAATACGCGTCGCGACTCGTCACGTGATGCAAGAGCGAATAAAAGTTCTGCTCGTGGGAAAAAATTGCATCGACGACGCAAAAATGAACGACCCCCTCCTCTCCATCTTCTAAACTGCACCATAAAACCCCCCTTCCCGGCGTATAAATCCTCCAGAATAATACATCACTGTCAGTGGGGTGCGGTCGGTTGAGCGAATGCCATTTTGGTGATTTATCTTCACTGGCAGCACTGGCAGTTGTTGGTCACAGGACGGGTCCTCCATGGGTAGAGCACGCGCGCTATCCTCTAATGGTTCTGTTTCTCGCAGACCACGTCTGGGCTGGGCTGTGCTACGAGAGAGGTCTCTGTGGTGTTATTTACACTTGCGAACTGGCCATGTCACCGGGAGATCGCTGTCACGGTGTAAGTAAGTTCCAGGACAACTTTGTCAGGACGCGCGCGAGACGAACGATGAGTCATCTTTTGCGATGAAGTCGTTGGCGCGCTGAATGATGGCTGGTTTAAAGTGGGGGGAAACGTTTGTTTTGATAGTGATTAGGAGTATTTTAAATGGTTTAGGTGGAATGAGCGGCACGAAGAACGAGGTAGTCAACAACGCACTTGATGTTGTTAAACTATGCTGAAAAACTATTTTTAAGTTTTTAGCTATTTTGTTTTAAAAAAAGTAGAGTTGTTTTATCATCTTTCAATAATACTAAAAAAAAGAGCAACTGTGGCTGAATAGTTACGATGTTCGCTTTGTAAGTGAATGTTCCTGTTTTGAGATTTGTCCGAAAAATGAATATTAAAAATTAAATACGTACGGAATGGTAAGGAATCATCAATAGTCATCAATGATCAGAAGAAGTTTTCATGAAATTTGGAAAATTTTAAAAGTAAGATATCTATGATTAAGAAAATTTATTTATTTAATATTTTCACAATGTCATGATTATCCTAATGAACATGATTTCAAATCGGAATACGGAATGCATTTTCAGACTCTTTGCACAATTTTCCACTAGGAGAAGGTAAAATAAGTTTGTAAATTATAAATATTATGTGTTTTTGAAACATAATTTAAAAAGCAATCTTCAAATTTATAGGCATTTTCAGTAGAAAAAATTTCAAATAAAATGTGAAAACTTTTGATTCGTGCTTCGAATTCCGTTTTTAAATTCAATCTAAATTGATATGTATCTGTGTTTTGTTAATTAAACACAAACATTGATTTTTTTTCTTGAAAACCATATCAGCAACCTTATTGATAGTATATTTGACGTAAACATAAAATTTGAACACTTTAAATATGATTTTAACAAGAAAAACTACATTACAAACTTTCGTGAAATTTTTCGAGCCTTTCGAAAAAAGTATTTTGAAATTTTTTAAATCATGACTAACATTTTAAAAGGGTCAAACATTGAATATTGCGCCCATTTAAAATGTTAGTCTTGATTTTATTTTTTTTAAACATTTTTTTCGAAAATATCGGAAAATTTCACGAATGTTTCATGTTTTAACAATGAAAATCGGACCATTAGTTGCTGAGATATCGACATTAGAAAATGGTGGGCTGTTTGGGTGAGACTTAGAAAACTTAAATTTTCGGGTTTCTTTTTGTTTAAGCCGCTGTATCTCAGCAACCAGAGGTCCAATCTTCAATATCTCTTAGACAATTTTGTAGCAAATTTTCTGAACTTAAAAAAAATATTTTTAGGAAAAGTCACTTATGGTCACTATTTTTACAAATCGAAAAACTGCTAATATTTCGCTAAAATCAATTTTTCGGTGGCTTTATCTTGAAACCCTCCGGTTCCATTATCAAAAAATCTGTAAAGTACTTTTCGATTGCAAATTCAATTTTGCATTAAAAAATAATGTCAAACTCATTTTTGCATGAAATTTCGACTTTTTCCAAATATCACTATTTTTCAAAAAATCATAACTCGGTGGCAGATTTTTTGACCATGTTTCTCTATGGCTAAAAAAATGCGGGTTTTAGTCCCATAAAACATATATAAAAATCTCGAAATTCAAAAAATACATATTTTGGGAAATTGAGGTTTTGTAAAAAAAATGTTAATTAAAAATTGGCAAATTTTTTTTCCGTGTATCTATTTTTTTTCAATAGTACTCAACAATACCTACAACTTTGTCGAAGACACCAAATTGATCAGAAAATTCACTCAAAAGTTACAGCTGTTTGAATATTTACATACCATTTTTGTATGGACAGCTGCCAAAATTGTATGAAGACTTGTATGGGTGAACCAATGATACAAAATAGCTTCTTTGGTCATAGGGAAGGCTCCCACAAAGTTTGAGCCAAACAAAAAATACAAATAAAATCCATTTCTCGTTTTGGTAGAGAATTGCTCAATAGTCTTGTGAAAAAACATAAAAGTTGAAAAATATTCCAAAAATAAATTTAAATTCTCTCCATGTCACCACGGTTTGCAGTACTTCATCATCGCTATTTTGGCCGCCTCATAAATTTAATAAATTCTACATAGCTTTTGAGTAGTTAACGGGTCATGATCAAAAAGCACTTTAGGCCGTTGCAAATATTTGTTGTAGTTTATGTCCCTCGACTCTGGTCGTGGTCGAAGGAGAATGGGGAGGGGGGGATATACAAATTTAAAGAACAAGCCTTGGTCTGAATATTTGAATGAAAAAAGTGTTTAAAAGTGCATTTTTCACCTTCCCAATTGTTTTGCAATCAATAATTTTCAAAATATCGAATAATTGAAACGATTTCTTTTTCGCCGAAAAAAAACTTTTTGCCTTCCTGTACATTGGAATTCCAAAAAAATTGAAAATATTTTTTATTAATTATAGACATGCTAAATATGATTTAAAGTCGGTTAGACTTTTATTTCTTTTAAAATTTGAAGTTTTCTGAAAAAAATATATTTTTTGCCCCCTGATTTTTTGAACCGATTTTGAAGGGGGTTGAGGAGGGGGGCGACATAAAATTATATGACCATGAATCATTATCGTTAAGGGTCCACCACACAAGAAAAAATTTTGCTTCGATTTTTTTACGGAAATTGTCATAACTCTGAATAGAAAACAGTTAAAGTCCCACTTTTTGTATTAGCTCCTGTAAAATTGTTATGCAAAGTTAACAAGACCTAAACTGATCTGATTGTTTCAACAGTTTCTTCAAAAAGCAAAAAAAAAACTTGCGAAAATAGCTATAGGGTTGTCAGATCTGCAATATCTTTGGCTTTTTAGCATAATTTGAACTTCTTTATTATTTTTTTTTTTTCAAATTTTGTAGGATCCCGATCGAATGAGACCAACACGAGCAAAATCGGTTCAGCCAATGCCAGATAATAATGTATTAAAAACTGGCAACACTGCCAAATGTTTTTTTTTTAATTATTTTCCTTCCCAAAAAAAGTATTTCTGCGTAAATTAATTTATTATGTTACAAAAAGAAACATAAAGCAAGGCAATGTTTTTTTTTTTAAATTAATCTCTTTTTCGAACTATCCTTTTATTAAAACTTACAACTTTGCCCAAGAAACCAAATTGATCAGAGCTGTAGTTCTCAAGGTGTAGATTTTCGAATATTTAGATAACTTTTTAGGAAAATGGGAAATATTTGAAAATTCTAAGTGCATCCCCTGGCTTGATTTCTATATTTAATTTAAGAATCTGTGCCAATTTTGACCCAAGTCGATTAAGGTTTAGGGGTCGCTGTTGTAAGGCTGGTACAAATATTTTTAAAAGTATTTTTTATTTTTTTGCCCCCCATTTGACCTCGGCCAGGGCTGAGGGACAAAAACTTTTTTAAATATTTGCATCGGCCTAATTTGAAGTTTGTAAGAGAAATTCAAAAAAAATGTATGAAGAAAGGCAATATTTTCGATATTTCGAATATTTTCCCGGGAAATAGTGTCAATTGTGTGGAAATTTTGTCAAAAGTGAGTTTCTAATGTATAAGGGTTACTATTCGATTCTGTTATTGTTGGGAGAGAAAAATAGGCTGTTTTGTCGTTTGGAAATGACAGGAAAAGTAAGGAATTTTATGACGGAACTGCAAAAAAGTACTTTTTAAGCTCATCCATAATGATTAAAAATAATCTTTCAAACATGTTTAACGAAAAAATCCTCATTTAAAAAAAATAAAACACAATCATGATTTCAAAGCAAAAACAAAAATTTATGCATATGTCTGGAAAATGTTAGTTTCAAAATTCATTTAAACAGAAAACATAGTAAAAAATTGCAAAATGTTTCAAGCTATTTTAAAATTTCAATCCAAATAAGTACACCCAACTTAAAAAATATGTAAGAAACAACAATAATTTAATTTTAAAAGTGTAAAGTTTAAATGTGGATATTTTATGTTGCACTGTATATTTTTTTCTCGGTGATTTATTTTTTAATTAGAAAATCATTTATTACATTTCAAAATCAAATAAAAAATTTAAAGACAAATTTGATCTATCAAATTTCTAAAATTCTACAACTTTAAGTAATTTTGAACTATATTTTCACATGCGGCCCGCGGAGCTGGAGCAAATTGCTAAAGTGGCCCGCGGGTTTGAGCTTGATGAGGACCACTGGTCTAAGGAATGATGCCAAAGGGTGTCCCCCAATTCATTTCTGTATGTTTGGCCATAGAGTTACTGCCAACGTTTGTTCACAACCAATACCATGAAATCAAAGCAAAAGACTTTAATTTTGTAATACAAATTATTAGATATTGATATATCAAGTATTGATTGGCGTTGTTTTGTAAACCAATCCAATACTAAAATTTTTCGACACTTTAACGTTACTCTCCTCCACCAACCCCAACCAGACCTAGATTCCGTCACATGTTCCGGAAGCGTAGTGTTGTAGTGTTGTGTTGTAATTTCCACCAGCCCCTGCGGGATTAGTGTCAGGTTCATTTGAGCTGCAGTCAAGCCCCCCCATAGCGAGGAGAACGGATTAACAACATCATAACGTGGCTTTTATCACACTAACAGCGGGTCCCTCTTGCCCGTGCCTGTGAGTGGGAGCTTTTTGATCGAGGCACTGTGGGTAATTTGAGTGTTTTAAGGGTCAAAGTTTCAATTTTTCTTTGAGAATTGTTTTTCTGTAACATCCTATTCATTTTTTGTAGGAGAAAAAGCTTAAAATTTGACTATTTTTTTCCCTCCGTGCATCAACAAAAGTGTTCCGCCGGCCATAAGCCGACATATGGGACTCGACGTCGTGCCGTTGACGTAGTCGACAGTTTGGCCCGGAAGCTGCTAGTGCAGCATAAATCATGCATGTATGCAGCATCATCACTTCAAAGCTCGGAAAATGGAAAGAGCACTCCCACTTTTTCTGGTTCATAGCATCCGGTGTTGCGTTAACTTTCCAAGTTTTTATCCCTGTGACAGTGCCCCCACCCACCTTTCCCATCCCTACTTTGAATGTATATAAGCTTATTACAGTGATGTCGAAAAATATTTTCATTAATTTTCATAACAACTTTGCACGGTTGGCTGTTTTTTCCCCTCTCTCTCTCTCTCTCTCTCTCTCTCTCTCTCTCGCTTCAACCATAAGTTGCTCAAAGTGTGCCAAACCAGGCTTGTTTGATTAATTAAATTTCGCCTCCCGTCGTTCACACAATACATCACGGCACCTCAAACCCAGTGTTTCAAAGTTAAAGTGTGTCACTTTGTCGACCTTCGAGCTCGCTGCTTGGATCCACAGTTTAAAACTACTATAATCCTTTTTTTTCCAGGGGGGTGACAAACTTTCCGCAGCAAACATGTTCCTTTTCCACTTCCACAAAAGGCTCACGTGGTTCACGTCAGGAACGTCGTCGTCGTTGGTTGGTTGGCAGAGATTTAATTAATCTCTGGTGAGAGCGTAAGCAGTGGCTGAATTTGGTGGAAATTGAAATTTTGATTGGACTTGGCAAAGTTTAATTTCGGTGAGGCATTAATCTTCGACCTCACACATGGTCGTCGTCGCTGGGGTTCGGTGGTGTGTGAGGGTGAGCGGTGGAGTAATTAAGTTCAAGCAACACGATTTGACCCCTGTGTGATGGTAGTTTGTGTGGTGAAATTAAAATGTGTTATTATGTTGAATTTAATCGGTGAAAATAAATATTATAAATATTTCTCAGAAATGGAAATGTGCTGAAATTAGACGGCTAGCCTTTTTTTAGAATTCCTTCGAAAAATTGACTGCGCTAGGGTTTGATTAGATCAGGGGTGCCCAACCTTCTGACCCTGTGGGCCAGATCTGATTTTTCTGATGCAGTGGTGGGCCGTTACTAAAAGTAAACTTTTTTTTCATAAAGTTTATTTTGTAAGGTTGTTTCAAGTAAATAAATAAATAAAGTAGTGTTGCAAATAAAATTCATATATCCTGATTTTAAGAAAGAAAAACAAAAATAATTTTCAATTATGTGTTTATTTATTTTATTTTTATTTATTTTGATTGAAATCGTATTGTAATTGTTTTGTCGATTGAAATTAAATATGCTGATATTATTGACTAAAAAAATCTAATTTCATCGTTGCAAGTTTTTTCAAAGTTTGAAAAATCAACAAAAAATGATAAAATTTATTGATTCGAAATTTGGATTCAAATCATCTTTACGAAAAAACAATTGTTGCGTTGTTGTGCATCTTTATTCAAATATTAAAAAAAACACATTTCAAAATGGTTTTTATGACACGAATTTTAAAACAGTGTAGAAAAATATACTTCCGGAAGCTTTTTATTCGTCTTTCTTAAAATTTCTTATTAAAAAAAACAAATCTATCGATCGGATTTCTTGACGTATTATGATTATTTTTGGTATTTAAAAAAAATAGCAACGATCTTTATTTTCGACATGAATAATTTGATTTTTTAATGCTTTTTTTCCAGCAAAACTTTATAATTGAAAAGTTGTTCTTAAAAAAAGTTTAAATTTAGTGTCTTTTAGTCTACTTGCTAGGTGTAAAAAGAGGTTTGCAATTGTCTCAACAATCAAGCCTTCGGACACCTAGTTTCGAGTAGGAATCTCGCAATCGAGAACGCCAAGGCAATGCTGTAAAGCGAATAATTTGATTTGATAGTCTTTATGCACATTTTTTCTACATAAATCATTGATTCTGAAAATATGAATATAGAAATGATAAGGAATTTTTAAATGTGAAAAAATATAAAGGCAAAATCCAAACAAAACGATGAATAAGCCATTTTTTTTTGTAAAAAGCATAAATAGAACATATAAATGTTTTGTTATATCTAAAAATTTAATCTCAAGATTATTTTTCTAATTTTGACACTCAATTTAGGGTGCGTTATCCATTGGTGGACCCCTTTCCTATAGTGGACCCTCTGAAGGGTTTTTGATGAAAAATTCAATAAAATCACAATTTCAAGCGTGTTGTTGTCTACAAATCATTTATTTGGCTTCCTCAGCATCATTTAAAACAATGTTGACTGACATTGAATTGTCCTTTTCACCAAAATAAGTGTCTTGAGTTCGACATCTGAAATCAGCCATGGTATCGGAATATTCTGTTGCTGGAACTATGATTACAGAAATTGCATTAACCAGACAGCCTCAGTTTCCTGCTTGGGTCAATGTAATATGGAGTGATTTCTGTTGCCTAGTTTCGCAAGGCAAAACATAATTTCAGGAATCAAGTTGCTCGTGTTCCATGGTTCCATTGAAACACCAATAAAACTCAACCATTCTTCAATTGCTCTTGATCTGTGAAATTATAGTTGCTTAATGTATAATTTTGGTTTTGTAGTTCTGTGGAAAGAGCGAAGCGATTTTTGACCGTGGAGATTTTCCCTTATCCCCTTTAAAAAAGTATCAACACTTCCCGTCTGTCAAATCCCTTTCCTTATCATGGTGAGATGGCAGCGGGCGGCAATGATGATGAGAATTTTAGTTCAGCTAATCCCAACTATCAATTCCTAAACATCAAAAAAAAAATAACATTCAGCTGCGTGTAAAAGGCCTAAGTTTTGCATTATTTAATGAAATTTCATGTATTATTACACTCTAAAATATGTAGTCCATCAGTTAAGGAACCCACTTGACCGAAATTTCAAACTCGTAAACTCTTCTTCATCGGTCTGATGGTCGAACAGGCTAAGGTACCAGTCCTCTCTGTTGGTACTGGGTTTGAATCCCGTCAGTTAATGTTAATGCTATTTTGCCTTCCTCTCCTTACTGAAGAAAGCCTATAAATCACTCGAAAAATGAACGAACCCTATCAAAAGTTATGAGCACTTAAAGGTTATTCATGTTATTATGTCTCTGCCTCTTTATTGGTAGTATCTTAAAAACTACGGGAACTATCGATTTTATTTTTTTTTTTTTCATCGCCTAAGCTACTGATTTTAAAAAGATTTACAACAGAGAGGCCAACCCATTTGGCCTTGCGGGCCAGATCTGATTTTTCTGAAGCAGTGGCGGGCGGGATCTAATGTTTGAAAAAAGTTTAAAAAGTAAACATTTTTTCATTAAATGAATTATTTAAGAACGTCTGTTGATCCTGTCGTCCTTTCTTTCCCGGAAAATACAAATTAAAACACTCAGATTACAAAGAACAAAACTATTTAATACAAAAAGACTTTATTCGCGTAAACTAAGCCGTATTTTTCTGACTTGCTCTGAGGTCTGTCAGGAGCAGGGATGCCTCATGATTTTTAAAAATGTCTGTGAAAAAGTCTGTGTATGTCTGTATCTTTGTCTAAAATTCAAATAAATCAATTTACAGTCATGACATCTATCGAAAATTGTGTTTTTAAGTAAACAAATAAATAAACTAGTGTTGCAAATATGATTCACAAATCTTGATTTTAAGAAAGAAAATAAAGATAACTTTGAAAGATTTGTTAACTTGATTAATTTTATTTTTTTGATAAAAATTGTATTGTAATTGTTTTTGTCGATTGAAATTAAATACCCTGATATTTTTAACATGAAAACATAAAAAAAATCGTCGATCAAAGTTTGTATTAAATTTAATTTCCTCAACACAACAATTTTAAAAAAATCAATATTTTTGGCGTTGTTATGCACCTTTATTCAAATATTTTACAAAACATTTCAAAATGATTTAAACTCAAAAAAATGAAAAAAAGTGTAGAAAAATAAACATTGAATATTTTTTAACTCGTCATTCTTCAAATTGCTTTGAATTATTCAAGATTACGAAAAAAAATTAACCTTTGAGTTCTTGATTCGTTTTGACATTTTTTTAATATTTCAAAAAATGCAAAATTTGCAAAATGTAATTTATTGAAAACGGTAGCCTGCTTGTATGACACCATTATCAATCGAATTCCTAAAAAAAAATTAATTGAATTAGAAGTCAAAATTGTCAAAACCTTAAAAAAATTAAATTTAGTTTCTTTTTTTATGTTTTACTCATGGGAAATTCTTTACCAACTCACACGAAATCGGAAAAAGTTGCCCCGACCCCTCTTCGATTTGTGTGAAATTTTGCTCTAAGGGGTTATTTTGGTTCCTGATCACGAATCTGAGGTCCATTTTTTGATATTTCGTGACGGTGGGGCGGTACGACCCCTTTCATTTTTCAGTTTTTTAACTAAGACACGTTTTTAAGTGATTTGTAGCTCGCAACCGTGAAGATGTAGAAATTTGGTGTTTAAGGGAATTTTATGTAAAATTAGGCGCCCGATTTGATGGCGTACTCAGAATTCCGAAAAAACGTATTTTTCATCGAAAAAAACACTAAAAAAGTTTTAAAAATTCTCCCATTTTCCGTTACTCGACTGTAAAAATTTTTGGAACATGTCATTTTATGGGAAATTTAATGTTTTTTTCGAATCTACATTGACCCAGAAGGGTCATTTTTTATTTAGAACAAAATTGTTCATTTTAAAATTACGTGTTTTTTTTCTAACTTTGCAGAGTTACATTTTAAAGTGTAACAATGTTCTGCAAAGTTGTAGAGCAGACAATTAAAAAAATTTGATATATAAACATAATGGGTTTGCTTGTAAACATCACGAGCAGCAATGGGATAATCATCATCAAAAGAAAATCTTTGGATGCTCATCAAGAGAAAAAATCCCAAGGGAGCATGGCTCTTCTCTTTCGCGCCCGAAAGATCGGTAAAAAGAATTGAAAAAATCATCATCTTGATTATTCGACGGAACATCTTTTTCACTATTACACTTGCCAGTGTAACGTCACACGTCGTGAAATGACCTGTCACATTTTGTAGAAGGTGAAAAAATATTTTTTTTTTATAAATATTTTTGAGTGGTGCTAACAAGGAAATTCACAAAAAAATTATCAGCAGATTGATTTTCTTGGAGAATTTCGGGAGCGATTTTATTTTGCGTGATTTGTCTCCTCTCTCTTTCGCGGGTGAAGAAAGTTCGCAAGCAAAATAAGTTTTTTCGCGATTATTCCATCCCTGATCACGAATTATTGCGATTTTACAAAAAAAAACAAAGTGTTGAAAAAAATACATTTTGCGTTTCCCCTCGATGTCGGTGTCCTTGAATGCAACATATAATTAAGCAACTCTCTACGAAATCGGCCGATTTCGATAATTTTTATTTTTTGTGTTTTTTGATTTGACTTAAACTTTGTGGGGGCCTTCCCTATGACCAAATAAGCTATTTTGCGTCATTGGTTCACCCATACACGTCTTCATACAATTTTGGCTGCTGTCCATACAAAAATGGTATGTAAATATTCAAACAGTTGTAACTTTTGAATGAATTTTCTGATCAATTTGGTGTCTTGGGCAAAGTTGTAGAGTAGATAGTGTTGAGGTCTATTGAGAAAAAAATAGGTACACGGAAAAAAAGTCGCAGAATTTTTAATCCACTTTTTTCACTAAAACAAAATTTCCAAAAACGTATTTTTTATATTCGAGATTTTTTATATGTTTTATGGGACTAAAACCCACAACTTTTGAGCCATAGAGAAACATGGTCAAAAAATCTGCCGCCGAGTTATGAATTTTTGAAAAACTAGTGATTTCTGGAAAAATGGAAATTTCATGCAAAAACAAATTTGATTTTTTTTAATGCAAAATTGAATTTGCAATCGAAAAGTACTTTACAGATTTTTTGATAAAGGGCTCCGTTTTCAAGATATAGCCACCAAAAGTTAGATTTTAGCGAAATATATGCAGTTTTTCGATTTTTAAAAATAGTGATCATGAGTGACCATTTCTAAGAATATTTTTTCTGAAAAGTTCAGAACCTCGGGTTGCTCAGATAGATATAGATAGAGATAGATAAGTTTTCTTAGTCTCACCAAAACAACCCACCATTTTCTAATGTCGATATCTCAGCAACTAATGGTTCGATTTCCAATGTTATGATATGAAACATTCGTGAAATTTTCCGAAAAAAATATTTTAAAATTTTTTAAATCAGGACTAGCATTTGAAATGGGCGTAATATTCTATGTTTGGCCCTTTTTAAAATATTAGTCTTAATTTAAAAAATTTCAAAATATTTTTTTCGAAATGATCGGAAAATTTCACGAATGTTTCATGTATTGACATTGAAAATCGGACCATTACTTGCTGAGATATCGACATTAGAAAATGGTGGGTTGTTTTGGTGAGACTAAGAAATCTGCAATTTTCCTGTTTCTTTTTCTTAAAGCGGTTCTATCTCAGCAACCCGAGGTCCAATCTTCAATGTCTCTTAGACAATTTTATAGCAAATTTTCTGAACTTTTCAGATTTTTTTTTTAGAAATGGTCACTCAAAGTCACTATTTTTTAAAATCGAAAAACTGCTAATATTTCGCTAAAATCAAACTTTCGGTGGCTATATCTTCAAAACGGAGCCCTTTATCAAAAAATCTGTAAAGTGGTTTTCGATTGCATAATCAATTTTGCATTAAAAAAAGTTCAAATTTGTTTTTGTATGAAATTTTGATTTTTTCAAAAAATCACTAGTTTTTCAAAAAATCATAACTCGGTGGCAGATTTTTTGACTATGTTTCTCTATGGCTCAAAAATTGCGGGTTTTAGTCCCCTAAAACATATCAAAAATCTCAAAAATCAAAAAATACGTATTTTGGGAAATTGAGTTTTAGTGAAAAAAAATTGATTAAAAATTCTGCAATTTTTTTTCCCGTGTACCTGTTTTTTCTCAATAGACCTCAACAATACCTACAACTTTGCCGAAGACACCAAATTGATCAGAAAATTCATTCAAAAGTTACAACTGTTGGAATATTTACATACCATTTTTGTATGGACAGCAGCCAAAATTGTATGGAGACTTGTATGGGTGAACCAATGACACAAAATAGCTTCTTTAGTCATAGGGGAGGCCCCACAAAGTTTGAGCCAAATAAAAAAATACAAATAAAATCCATTTCCGGTTTAGGTAGAGAATTGCTCAATTTAAGATTCAATCGAACAAAGATAAACCAGGAGTTATAAACCTGTATTTTAAAACAATTTTTTTTTGTATTCATGGATTATAGAAAACTTAACAGTAATAATTTTCTGAAAAAAAAATGTTCATTTTAAACAAATATCTGTTGTTGTTTTTACAAGCCATGAATCATTTAAAAATTTATTTGAGTTCCTTTGTAAGTTTTTTTTTATTTTGTACACAGATTTCAATTCCTGATTTTTTTTTTGTTCACTTGTATCACACATTATCTGTTCCCATTGCATGGAAACCACCTTCCCGCCCAATTATGACGGTGACATCGGGACAGCTGAAAACCACCGTCTGGCAAGTGGCAAGTGACAGCTTTTTCTCGTCGTCATCATCGTTGCTGATGCTGCAAAAGTGACACACGTATTCTCGCGCTTAATTTTTAATCATAATGTGTGTGCACATGTTTTATTCCACTGAAGTGCATTCGAATGGTCAGAATTTAATGAAATGGATTGAATTTTTCAGCTTTGATTGAATTACTCGCCACTCTACGCTGGAATGAGTTTGGACGCGCTGGAGTTCCGCGAACCGTGAATGATATTTTTATTATAATAATTTAATTATTTTTATTGCTTCCTTCTTTCTCTCTCCCACTTCTTTGCAGGTGTCCTGGATGCGCAAACGGGACCTCCACATTTTGACGTCGGACATTCACACGTACACCGGCGATCAACGGTTCTCGGTGCTCCATCCGCCGGACTCGGACGACTGGGACCTCAAAATTGAGTACGCCCAGCAGAAGGACAGCGGCATCTACGAGTGCCAGGTCAACACGGAACCGAAGATCAACCTGGCGATTCTGCTGGACGTTACAGGTTGGTGGATTTAAAAAAAATGCGTTATTTACAAATTTCTCTTTCAATCAAACTGATTTCTGCCAAATTTAAATCAAATTTGCTGCCCCAACAGTGGAGCGCAACTGTTTTATCTGGAAAAAAACGAGCCACCAGAATTCGAGTACAAATCCGTAATAAAGCGGAAACGTAAATAATTTCCCCCGTTCCTTTTTCGCAACCCAAAATGAAAATGCTGTCCAAATAGCAATTTTTCGTCGGGCAGTCAAACATGCCACGGCAACGAATCTTTGACTTGGCAGTCGAAATCACGAAAATATCATCTGCAAATGATTGCTGTTTAATTTTCCGCTTTTCCCAAATACTCGTCAAAAGTGTGTTTCCCTTTTCGCACGAAAAGCTCTCTCCGTCGTGCTTTTGTGCTTTGAGAGCTTTTTGCGAGAGAAAAAAAAGTCCCCCCGGACAATGAGGTCGAAAGAATGCGTTTCCCCCCTCTCCCCGTAAGCGAGGACGACGTTGACATCCGGCTGGCATGACACTGCAGCAAAACTGAATTAAATGGAATGTGTCCATTTTCTCACTTCCCAGCTCGAATGATTGTTGACACGGTTGAAAGATTTGTCACCCAGTTTTTTTATTCTCGCTCAGCATCTTACCACGAGCCATTTCTAGTTCATTCGGAGAAGGGACAGCGAATCCCGATGGACACTCGGTCTGGGTCTTGACACTTCCGGGAAGATCTGCTGTGTCTTGCCCGTTACGGTGAACGATTCTATACTTTTGCGAAGGTACTCTCGGCAAAGTTGGGGTTTTCTCGTTGAAGCTTCTCGGAAGGAGGGCGTTCCGTGTTGTTTCGATGATGATTTTCTTTACAAATATAGAAGAGATACCTAGGGATTGCAGTTGTTTTATGCCGCGAAGCAAAGAAAAAGGTTCTTTAAGACGGCCCCTTTTCTTTGAAAGTCAATCTGTATGACCGAAAATGGTACAATAAATTGTACTTGATTTTAACCCTCTAATGCCAATCTTTATTCGATTTTTTGCCTTCCTCTCTGAGGTAAGGCTATAATCCTGCTCTAAAAATGAACTTTTTATTAAAAGCTCGAAGACCCACCTTCATGTATACATATCGACTCAGAATCGAAAACTGAACAAATGTCTGTGTGTGTGTATGTGTGTATGTATGTGTGTGTGTATGTGTGTGTGTATGTGTGTGTGTATGTATGTATGTGACCAAAATTCTCACTGAGTTTTCTCAGAACTGCCTGAACCGATTTTGACCAAACCAGTTGCATTCTACTTGGTTTAGGGTCCCATACATCGCTATTGAATTGTTTGAAGTTTCGATAACTAGTTCAAAAGTTATGTATAAAAATGTGTTTTCACATATATCCGGATCTCACTTAAATGTATGTAAACGATGTCCGGATCCATCATCCGACCCATCGTTGGTTAGGTTGGAAGACCTTTCTAACGAGTCCAAAACGTTGAAGATCTGGCAACCCTGTCTCGAGTTATGACCACTTAAGTGATATGTTTGGACTTTTTTGATGCCGGATCTCACTTAAATGTATATAAACGATGTCCGGATCCATCATCCGACATATCGTTGGTTGGGTAATTGAAAGACCTTTCCAACGAGTCCACAACATTGAAGATCTGGCAACCCTGTCTCGAGTTATGACCTCTTAATCGATATATTTGTACTTTTTCGATGCCGGATCTCACTTAAATGTATGTAAACGATGTCCGGATCCATCATCCGACCCATCGTTGGTTAGTTAATTGAAAGGCCTTTCCAACGAGTCCACAACATTGAAGATCTGGCAACCCTGTCTCGAGTTATGACCTCTTAAGTGATATATTTGTACTTTTTCGATGCCGGATCTCACTTAAATGTATGTAAACGATGTCCGGATCCATAATCTGACCAATCGTTGATTAGGTAATTGAAAGACCTTTCTAACGAGTCCACAACATTGAAGATCTGGCAACCCTGTCTCGAGTTATGACCACTTAAGTGATATATTTGGACTTTTTTGATGCCGGATCTCACTTAAATGTATATAAACGATGTCCGGATCCATCATCCGACATATCGTTGGTTAGGTAATTGAAAGACCTTTCCAACGAGTCCACAACATTGAAAATCTGGCAACCCTGTCTCGAGTTATGACCTCTTAAGTGATATATTTATACTTTATCGATGCCGGATCTCCCTTAAATGTATGTAAACGATGTCCGGATCCATCATCCGACATATCGTTGGTTAGGTAATTGAAAGACCTTTCCAACGAGTCCACAACATTGAAGATCTGGCAACCCTGTCTCAAGTTATGACCTCTTAAGTGATATATTTGTACTTTTTCGATGCCGGATCTCACTTAAATGTATGTAAACGATGTCCGGATCCATAATCTGACCAATCGTTGATTAGGTAATTGAAAGACCTTTCTAACGAGTCCACAACATTGAAGATCTGGCAACCCTGTCTCGAGTTATGACCACTTAAGTGATATATTTGGACTTTTTTGATGCCGGATCTCACTTAAATGTATATAAACGATGTCCGGATCCATCATCCGACATATCGTTGGTTAGGTAATTGAAAGACCTTTCCAACGAGTCCACAACATTGAAAATCTGGCAACCCTGTCTCGAGTTATGACCTCTTAAGTGATATATTTATACTTTATCGATGCCGGATCTCCTTAAATGTATGTAAACGATGTCCGGATCCATCATCCGACATATCGTTGGTTAGGTAATTGAAAGACCTTTCCAACGAGTCCACAACATTGAAGATCTGGCAACCCTGTCTCAAGTTATGACCTCTTAAGTGATATATTTGTACTTTTTCGATGCCGGATCTCACTTAAATGTATGTAAACGATGTCCGGATCCATAATCTGACCAATCGTTGATTAGGTAATTGAAAGACCTTTCTAACGAGTCCACAACATTGAAGATCTGGCAACCCTGTCTCGAGTTATGACCACTTAAGTGATATATTTGGACTTTTTTGATGCCGGATCTCACTTAAATGTATATAAACGATGTCCGGATCCATCATCCGACATATCGTTGGTTAGGTAATTGAAAGACCTTTCCAACGAGTCCACAACATTGAAGATCTGGCAACCCTGTCTCGAGTTATGACCACTTAAGTGATATATTTGGACTTTTTTGATGCCGGATCTCACTTAAATGTATATAAACGATGTCCGGATCCATCATCCGACATATCGTTGGTTAGGTAATTGAAAGACCTTTCCAACGAGTCCACAACATTGAAGATCTGGCAACCCTGTCTCGAGTTATGACCTCTTAAGTGATATATTTATACTTTATCGATGCCGGATCTCCCTTAAATGTATGTAAACGATGTCCGGATCCATCATCCGACCCATCGTTGGTTAGGTAATTGAAAGACCTTTCTAACGAGTCCAAAACATTGAAGAACTGGCAATCCTGTATCGAGTTATTACCACTCAAGTTATATCTGTGTACTTATTTTTTTGGATCTAAAAATATAGCTGAAGTATGTGTCCAAACCACTCATATTACCCATTGTTGGTAAAAAGTGAGGAAGGCTCCAACCACATAGGTGGATTAAGTTAGTTTTTTTATTATTCCCGTGTTCAAGAGGTAATTTTGAGCAACTTTTGTTCTACATAAAACTTTACTTCTCTTGTTTTATGTTTTTCTAGTTCTATTTTTAGAATTTAAATTTTCATTTATCTTGTTTAGTTTATCTTTGTTTTTGGTAGTATTTGGCCTAGTCTATAACCTCCCATCATTGCATTTTGCTTCTCTAAATTTTTCAGGTTTTTTTTCATTTTTTTAGCTTGTTTTTTTTACATTTCTGCTAAATAATGGCACTATTATCATTTAAAGTGTAAAACAAAAAATTTTTTTAGCTCGTTTTTTTTACATTTCTGCTAAATAATGGCACCATTATCATTTAAAGTGTAAAACAAAAAATGCTTAGAGGCATAGTCTAGGACCCAGCAAAAATTACTGCATACTTCTTTTTACTTAAAATATACGACAAGTTAGTAAAAAAGCAGCCAAAGTTGACCCCTAAAAAATTACGTTTTAAAAAAAACATTGCCAAAACAAAAACTTCAACTCTACTATTTTCTAAAATTTTAAGAGTTCTTATTTCCAATGCTTTTAAAAGATCAAAAATTGGTTAAAAAATAAGTTTTTGGTGAATTTTTAAATTGAAGCCCGTCTGGAGGCGGGGTTGGGTTATAGAGAGTAAATTTTCAATCAATGTTTGAAGTGGCTTTTTTAAATGCTGTTATGTAATTGAATTTAATTTTGAATTCGATTACATTTCCAATTTAGAATAACAAATGGTCAAGGTTGATGAAGATAAAATTATCGAGATTCGATAACGATAACGATAGTTCTTTCTTTATCGTTGTTTTAATACAGCAATTCCCCACGAAAACAGCATGAAAAAAAACAAAAGTGCTCGGATCGGGCTCAAAATTTTTCTGGGGGTTCCCTGGCTGAAATAATTTGACCCGTATTGTTTTGTTTGGCCATTAGGGTGACCTACGCCGTGTTAGGGTGGTCTGAAAACTGGCCATTTTCTTCAATTTTCGCAAAAACCACTTTTTTCGAAAAATCATAACTCCTCGCCATTTTAACCGATTTCAATTGTCTTATACGCAAAAGAAAAGTTTTATTTTCAAAAAATCATATCATGGAATCCTGTTAATGAGTTAATGAACTCCTCACATTTTTTAGTATGTTATGTAAAAATGTCCGGGGAATCCGATAAAAATATTTCCAGACATAGGCTTTTTGGTCCAGACACCGTCAAAACGGCATTTCAAAGTTTCATACGCCCTTTTCATATGTTAGGCTAGATTTTTAAAATTTCTTACTATTTTTTTTGAAACCAAATGCATTTTCAAACAACAAATCGTTTGAACTTTGTTTATTTTACTAAGAAAACCAAAAAATCTACAAATTCTGCATACCAGTTGAAAACAAACAAGCGAATTCGTGAATAATTTTGAAATCTTTTTTGTTTTTTGAAAATGTTCGCATTGAATGATTAGCAAAAAATTAATAAATTTATACGCTGACAACTTGATGAATCAACATTTATTTTAAATTCAACTTCCAAATCTACAAAATAAGAAAGAAACTTGATAAAAAAGTATAAAATCAAAAATACAATTCAAAATTTATTTTTTGCTTTTTGCCGTCACAGTTCTTTTTCACTTGAGAGCGTTCTTTTATTACGTAATGCAATTGGTGGGGGGGGGGGGCTTGAAGACCGTTTACGCTAATCCATGTTTTTGCGTTACGTAATAAAAGAACGCTCCCTTTCAAAGCGAGTATTAAAAAGAAATCTTGAAATATTATGTTTTATAAAGCGCTTGATTATCTGATTTTGCCATTTTAGAACTTTGTGATTTTTTAATATTTTTTTTGTTAAATCTCTTTCTTGACTCAATCAGAAAAAAACTTAATTTAAATTAAATTTAGAAATTTTGATCGATGACTCAAATGACATGTTACCATATTTTGGTTTTTTTCTTCAATACCAAAAAATAAGGTGGCATGATATATTTGCTGAAAAATTCGTTTTGAAAAAAAAATCGAATCATGCCAACAAAATAGCCAGGAATAATCCTTTAAAAGAAAAAATCTCTTTTTTTCCACTGAGGCAGATTAAAGTAACTTCCCAATAAGAACTTAAAAGTGTTATTTTTATATTTTTAACTTCAAATTCAAGTTTTATGACCTCATTTAAGGCAAATTTGGATAGTTGATAGCCTACTAAATAACAAAATGCATTTTTGCAATAATTCATCACCACCATTTTGGCCGCCATCTTGGATTAAACATTCTAAATCACTTTAGAGTAGTTTAGAGATGTCCGAAGTGAAGTATTTTATTATGAAATAGTTTTTTGTTAATATTATGAGAACCTGAGTATACTAAAATAACATTTATATGTTTATATAAATAGAAAATATAATAATTTCATGGTCTTTTATGAGGTATTTTTTTCTACTTTTAGAGAGAACACAGCTAATTGCCAGGTCCAACAATTATAATCATGAATTGAATAAATTTGATCTCACTATATTTATAAAAAACGTTTGTAAAAAAATACTGAGTTAAAGTATTTTCGATGGTATTGATTAATTAAGTTGAACTTGCACTTCTTTCTTTTGGATGTGCATTACAAACATTTCAACCACTCCAACTGGCTACAATAAATCATTCCAAACTATCAACAACAGCATCAGCTTTCCTTGAAGGTAAAAACAACTAGAAGTGAAATATTACTTGTCGAAAGCCACCGGCAGACGTTTTCACTGAGCTGGTTACGAACCGTACCTAACCTCACCCACACTCCATAGTACACAGTTCGAGACCACAAACAACCTGCCGCTCATTATGTGCCCGATAAAAAGCACTATTCGAGCTCATTTCAAAACCACCGAAAACCCATTACAAGTAGCAGCTTGCAAGAACGTCTTCTTCTTCTTCTGTTTGCAATTTTGATCCGTCTTTTGGGAGGAAGTGCCTTCCGGAACACAAAAAGGTACCGTCGACCTCGTCGTCGTCGTCGTCGTCGTTCGCGTACCAGCTAATCTAAGGACCACCATCCGGTTCTTCTCCAATCTGGGGCAAGCAAATAAAAAAAAGAAAACCTTGAAGCTCACACAAATAAATAGAAACAATAGTTACCACCACCACCAGCTCACGAACTTCCGCCTGACTGCACACATCTCTAATTTCATTCTCTTCTTCTTTCTCTCTTCCTGTTCTGTTCTTCTTCGCGCGCGCGGGTCGTAAATGAACCCTTGTTCATCTCACCACCACCACCACCACCACCAACCACCAAACTACGCACCATCACCATCACCATTCGGCCAGAGGAACGTGATTACGTGCAAGCATCGGGAGGAAAGCACTTTATCGGCACCAACGGAATAGGTAATGCACACTCCCAAACAAAAACACGCACACACTCATGCTTACACACGTAACGGTCGAGCTCAGAATGCCATTCTTTTTCGCTTTTTTTTTACTCTCGTAAAGCACATGTGTGCGGTGCTGCCCACTCTCTGAACTAACCTACATAACTCATACTATCATTGTGCAATTCCGGACATCTGGGGGCACGGAAAACATACCGAAACATTGTAGAATGATTTTATCACAAATTTAAAATCTAAAATCTAGATCAATTTCTAAACCCATCATCATAGACAAACCAACGTAAACAGCCTGGAATATCCAGTGATCAACAATTTAACGATCTTTTCAAATCCTCGGAATTCACGAACCGTCAAAAGGACTCACTGCCATAAATTCAGTGCGGTTCGCGTGTTCACAGCAATATTACTCCAGAGAATGAATTATGGATTCTATAAATTCTGCCTATATTTTTCCATGCTTTATTATATTTTGTTTTCTAACTTATACCACAGACAAAAGGAAATAAATTCAGATTCTGGGTTTATACCGGCTTTCTCAGTCGTACAGCAAAAAATCAAACGATTTTTATTTTTGATAAGTCCGAAGTTTCAACATTTGGATAAAACACATGTGTCAAAACGTCGGCGTTTTAAAAATAAAAATCGTTTATTTTTATTTATTTATTTTTTGTACGACTGAGAAAGCCGGTAACGTCATGATTCGAAATCCGGACACTTAGTAGCATATCCTTTTGTTATAGCTGGCAAAGTATCATGTATCATCAGGACGTAGCATAAACAGTCAGTTTTAAGAAAATGCTTGCAAATTATGTCTTTTCTAACAATTTTTCATCAGAATTTCAAAATTAAAATAACTTGTTGTACTTCGAATCCCGGACACTGATAAAAGCTGATTCGAAATCCGGACACTTTTGCTTCGAATTCCGGACACTCGAATTAACTTATGAATCGCACAAATTTGGACTGAAATGTTAGTGAATGGCAATCGACAATCGATAGTTTATATAAAAAATTGCTAGAATTTAAGGAAATGGAAACCATAAATTTCTGCTTTGCCTTCCCGGTGCTTCGAACGCCTATGAAATATTTCAAGTGAAATGTTTCGCATTTTTGGTAAACTTATAATTTTATTGTATTTAATTGTTTTGGCATTAACTACAGCGTTCAAACAAACTTTAAATGAAAGTTAATGTTTCAATTCATCAAATAAAAGAGTTTTGACATTCATAATGCAAATTTATATCTAAATAATTGATAAAACAAGATGAAGTGTCCGGGTTTCGAAGCGTCCGGGAATTCGAATCATGACGTTATAACCCCAGAATCTGCTACCATACAGGTCGAAAACAAAAGAAAAAGAAATAATTTATTTTTTGAATTCCATCTTCAATTTGTGACTTTATCCTAACCCACTTTTTCAAATCTTTTGAATGTTTACTTAAAAGATTAAACGTAAACCAAACATAACGCTTATGGCACTTAAAATTCACATGTTTTTTATCGACCTTTTTTATGAAAAAATGTTATGTTGAAAAATTATAGCATACCCTGCTAAAATATTTCCCAGACTCAATCTCACGCATACAGACGGTATGTGAATATTTGGAAATAAATATTTAGAGTTTTTTTTAAAGGTTCAGCAAACCAAATTTTCAGTTTTTGCTTTTTGGATGTTTTTAAATACCCCTTGACTCAAGGCGGTTTCAAAAACACCCAAAAAATAAAAAAAGTTAAAAAATTAAATTCACGAGCCATGATTTCAAGATTTGAATGCAAAGTGTTTTAAAATGCATTATACACCTGTTCAGTTGTTTTGCAATCATAAGTTTCCAAAATATCTAAGTACTGACGTAAATTTTTCAGACCAATATTAAAGAGGAGGAGGAGGGGTGCCAAAAAAATATTAAAACTGAAATTACAAGCCTAGGTTTTAACATTTAGATCAAAAAATGTTTTAAAATGCATTTTACACGAGCCCAGTTGCTTTCCAATCGTTAGTTTTATTTTTTGCTTTGTTTTGAGTCACAGAGAAGTATGAAAAGGACTTTTACTTAATAACGATTCAGAACAAATAGCTGCAATAAAAAAATATTTCACTTTCCGCCAACAGATAAAACTATAATAAAATAAAATGGTAAACATCTTTTTAGAAATCATTAATGTTTTAAAAAAAATGAAAATTGATATTTTGACAATACTGATTTGCGCTAAAATTTTGGAAATTTGTAAATAAGCCTAAACATGCCGAAATGGATTTTTTTCGCAATTTTAAACTGTTTTCAATTTATTTATTTTTTTCCATACCCAATTCAGGCCAACTGTAACTAAGAAATGATTTGCAACAGCGAACCAGAAAACTATTTTCTTATGCTTAGTCAAATTCACAAGCGAAAAGCACCTAACATTTTTTTAAATGGTAAAATTTGACTCACTTCATTTTAGTTATTCATGGGTTATTTTTTGCAATGCAATATGTTTTTGATTTTTTTAAAGTAACCTACTTTTTTTCTTTCAATCGGATAGAGTTCTCTACAATTGTTATGTTTTACCTTTGAAAAAATGACAAATAATTGTTAAAATATAGGATTCTATTTAAAAAAAAAATGTGATTGGAATAAATCATATTTTTAAGCTTTGAAAACAGCCTTCATTTTTCAATTGATTCGTGAAACTGTTGGTCCGATTTTCAATAAGGAAAAATGTAATCTTTGCAAACTCTTGAAGAAACTAAAAAAATGTGTTATTTCAAATCCTAGCAAAAAGTTAATTGAAATGCTAGTGAATTGAAAGTCGCATTCATATTTTGCAATTTATTAATGACATTTCCATCAATCAACAATTTTAAAATCTTCCAAAACATTCTCCAGTTTTTCTATGAAAAAATATTTTTAAAGAAATAATTGTAAGCCAAAACAGAAACAAACCTAAAATTCGTTTTAATTAATTGAAGACTCTTTTGAATAATAGGTTTGATTTTAAAAAATTTCAGATTCAGTTTGTAGTTTTTTTTCGAAAAAAATCACAAAATCTTACGAATAATTAATATACTGACATTGAAAATCGTACCAATAAGAGATCAGATCGGCCTTTGAAAATTTAGTGCATTGACTCTTCGGAAACTTAAAGTTTGTTATTTTTTCAATGTTTCTCAGACGATGTTTTTTTTCAAATTTCTGAAATAAATATTTTCAGAAATGAGCATTTATGGGAACTATTTCAAAAAATCAAATAATTGATGATTTTATCTCATAATCGAACTCAATGAAACTTTAATTCCATAATTGTGCACATGAAATTAAATTTGGCAGTTTCTTCAAAAAATAAACTCGCCAGTAACATTTCAACTGAAACTTCTCTAAGACTCAAATGCTGTTTTTTTGGTTCCCAAATACTTTAAAAAAATGGAAAATCTATAACTACGACTAATTAAAAATTCAACTTAAAGTAATAAAAAGTTACTTTGAAAATTTATTTTTATTTTTTGAGTTTAACCATTTTTCTGATAAGTCCTTCTGAATACTTCTAACTTTGCCTAAAAATTTCGTTTTCATGTCACAAATTTTGAAATATTTACAAACCAAGCTGCTAAAATTGTATGGAGACATGTATGGACAAAACAATGATGAAATTTGCTTGAAATAGCGAATTATATTAAAATAAGATTTAAGCTTCATACTCTCGAAATGAAAAAAAAAAACATGAATACAATGCAGAAAAAACATTTCTTTTTATCGCAAATTTATGTCTGGTACAAAAAAATCACAAATTTTTGTTAAATGTTTTAGAAAATAGCAAAGCTGTTTTATGAAAGCTGCATTTTTTTAAATAAATGTTTTCAGAAAACATCGACCATGTTGGTAAAAAATAGTTCATTTCTTTTGGGAAGCAAAACTAATTTTGAAACCGAGAAAAACTATACAGACAGATTTTTACTGATAGATTTGAATATTGATTGACAATTTTATTAACAATTAAGTGTTAACCACTACATATTTTAACGCTTATATTTATATTTTTAGAAGATTTTTATAATGTTTTGGTTTTTGAATTATCGTGAAAAAGACGTCAACTTTTGAAAAAAGCTATTCAACATCAATATCAAACGTTCCACAGATCAGTCATACCAAATTTGAAAACATATCGAAACTATTGCTTAGTTTGACTAATTTGGACGTCCAATTTCTCTCCGTGTCCTGATTCTCACAGGAAAAATCTCCTCCCATGTTCCTCTCGTGGGAATAATCTACAACACATTGGTCATTATCAAGTACTTTCCAGCATACACACATACAAACACAACAACAACAACAACAACACTAGTCGAAATGGAATGACAAAACAATAGAACCATAAATTCTACCCAGACTGTACTTTGTACGGAGGGGGTAGGGTGCCGTTTTGCACCGGTGGTAATGTAGAAAAAAAGAAAAGTTCTCTTTGAACCAAATGTGAACATGAAGCGAAATAGATTCCGAGAAATCCAACCAGGAGAATGAAGAACAAACAAAATAAATCGAAATTTGCTTCTATTGTTTGTTCTGTGGATCCCGTACTAAAGGAGCTTTTTTAATGAAGTTTGCTATATTTCTTTGTCTGATTGGTATTGATGAAGTTTTGAAGATTTAATGTTAGTCTGGTAAGAAGATTTTTAAAATAAAATGTTTATATTGAATTTTTTGAAATTTTAAGTTACGTCATCGCCTTTCTCCTAACAAATTCTTGGGACATCACTTTCAAACGAAAAAAAATTTTCCGCTGCATATCAGCCCGAGTCTTTTGGCTTCCCCTGGCGAACTCATTTGGCGGTGCCACATTTTTCCATTAAACTTCCATTTTGTTACGCAATTTATTGGCTCCACGTTGCTGCTGGCTCACGTTGAATCGAAGGTGCACGAAAGCTGAAAATGATTTCGCAAGGACCAATTTCCCGGGAAAAACTCTCTCGCTCGCTCGCATTTGTTATATACGAGAAGCCAAACCGAAACTTTCTGCCCTCTTTTTGGAAGGGAGAGAGGAAAAAAAAACCTTTTGCAGTGTGGCTTGGTTAAACATTTTTATTTATTTTGTTTCCACGGTGCCATTTTCCCCTTATTTTTATTCGTTTTTTATTCATCGTGAAAACCACTTCGTTACGACTCTCTCTCTCTTGTCGTTACTCCGGAAAGAGGAGACCATTGGAGACTCTTGAGAGGTCCGCCCGCGGGGGCTCTGCCATTCAAATTTATTAATAATGATGCACCTTTTGAAGCTCTGGCAGCCCCCCCTCGTGGAGAACCGGGTTCGAATAAAAATTTTTGGTTTATCTTTTTTTGCTTTCCCACAGCTAGCTAGCTGGAATGCACAGAAAAGGGTCTTTTGAAGTGCGGGCCACCCTAGTTTGTGGGAGAAAATGGCAAATTTATTGGCAATACACAATTTTCAACTTCCGTTTCGGGATGGCGAATGGACCCTTCTAGGGAAGAAGAAGAGTAAATTTTTCCCAATTCAAAAACGAATAAAAATGATCGCTATCAATGGGTCATAAACCATTGGAAGGGGCTCTTTCCAATGAGGGAATAATAACCATCCACTTGGCAATAACCATCGTCCTTTTACTTTTTTATTTATATAAAAAATGGCCTTACAGATCTTCGAGTGCTGGGTGACCGTATTGTTTTGTTTGTGCACTTGAAATTGGATAAGAAATGGATTGAAAACATGCCCATGGCCAGCACGAGTTTAGGAAGAAATTGCCGCACTGGTTATTTTTGATCACCTCAGGTTCTTGGGAATTTCTTTTATTTTTAACTCTCGAGAGTTTGCCATGCCATATCGAATCTTTATAAAATTGAATTCTCAAAATAGGAAAATTATGCAGGCATGCTTTTTTTGCTTTCTCCAATCCTACTCTAAAAATGAACTTATCATTAAAAGCTTGAAGACCCACGTCAACTGCATAAATCCATCATCCGACCCGAGGGTCTGAGATTTGAATAAAATGTCCACGTGGATTATGAATGGTCCCTTAGATAATCGAAAAACCTTTCCAATGTGTCTAAAAGTTTGAAGATCTGGCAACCCTGGCTGAAGTAATGGCCACTTATTTAATATGAGCAGTTCTCTACGGAATCGGTCTTTCTTCTTTAATTTTAATTTTTGTATTTTTTTATCCGGCTGAAACTTTTTTGGTGCCTTCGGTATGCCCAAAGAAGCCATTTTGCATAATTAGTTTGTCCATATAATTTTCCATACAAATTTGGCAGCTGTCCATACAAAAATGATATGTGAAAATTCAAAAATCTGTATCTTTTGAAGGAATTTTTTGATCGATTTGGTGTCCTCGGAAAAGTTGTAGGTATGGATATGGACTACACTGAAAAAAATGATACACGGTAAAAAAATTTTGGTGATTTTTTATTTAACTTTTTGTCACTAAAACTTCATTTGCAAAAAAAAACACTAATTTTATTTTTTTTATTTTTTTATATGTTTTAGAGGACATCAAATGCCAACTTTTCAGAAATTTCCAGAATGGTCAAAAAATCTTTGACCGAGAAATGATTTTTTTAATCAATACATTTTTTTTCAGAAAATCGAAATATTGGTCGCAAAAAATTTTCAATTTAATGTTTTGATGTAAAATTGAATTTGCAATCAAAAAGCTTCTTAGTAAATTTTGGTAAAAGGCACCGTTTTCAAGTTATAGCCATTTTAATGTAACTTTTTTTCAAAATAGTCGCAGTTATTGATTTTTTTAAAATAGTGCCCATGTTTGAACATTTTTGGAAAAAATATTTTTGAAAAGCTGAGAAAATTCTCTATATTTTGCCTTTTTGCACTTAGTTGATACGACCCTTAGTTGCTGAGATATTGCTAGCAAAGGTTTAAAAACAAGAAAATTGATGTTTTCTAAGTCTCATCCAAACAACCCACCAATTTCTCATGTCGATATCTCAGCAACTAATGGTCCGATTTACAATGTTAAAATATGAAACATTCGTGAAATTTTTCGATCTTTTCGAAAAAATTATTTTCATAATTTTTAATCAAAGACTAACATTTGAAAAGGGCGTAATATTGAATGTTTGGCCCTTTTGAAATGTTAGTCTTGGTTTAAAAATTTTGAAAAAATTTTTTTCGAAAAGATCGGAAAATTTCACCAATATTTCATATTTTAGCATTGAAAATCGGACCATTACTTGCTGAGATATCGACATTAGAAAATGGTGTGTTGTTTGGGTGGGACTTAGAAAACATAAATTTTCCTGTTTTAAAATCTTTGCATGGCAATATCTCAGCAACAAGGGTCGAGTCAACAAAATTCAGGAATGCAAAATATAGAGAATTTTCTCAGCTTTTCAAAAATATTTTTTTCAAAAATGGGCAAACATGGGCACTATTTTAAAAAAATCAATAACTTCGGTTATTTTGAAAAAAGTTACTTAAAAATGTCTATAACTTGAAAACGGTGCCTTTTATCAAAATTTCACTTAAGTACTTTTTGATTGCAAATTCAATTTTACATAAAAAAATAAATTGAAAAATTGTTGCGACCAATATTTCGATTTTTTGAAAAAAATGTATTGATTAAAAAAATCATAACTCGGTCAAAGATTTTTTGCCCATTCTGGAAATTTCTGAAAAGTTGGCATTTGATGTCCTCTAAAACATATCAAAAAATAAAAAAAAATAAAAATAGTGTTTTTTTGCAAATCAAGTTTTAGTGACAAAAAGTTAAATAAAAAATCACCAAAATTTTTTTACCGTGTATCATTTTTTTCAGTGTAGTCCATATCCATACCTACAACTTTGCCGAAGACATCAAATCGATCAAAATATTCCTTCAAAAGATACAGATTATTGAATTTTCACATATCATTTTTGTATGAACAGCTGCCAAATTTGTATGGAAAATTATATGGACAAACTAATGATGCAAAATGGCTTCTATGGGCATACCGAAGGCACCAAAAAAGTTTCAGCCGTTTTAAAAAATACAGAAAAAATCGAATGACCGAAATCGCAGAGAATTGCTCATATGTCAAAAACGTTTTTGTTCCGAATCTAAAATGAAAAACAACTTAATCCACCTATGTGGTTGATGCCTTCCTCACTTTTTACCAATAATGAGTAATACGATGGGCTTGGACACCAATTTCATCAATATTTTTTTTCATAAATATCACTCTTGCGGTCATAATTCGAGTTAGAAAGGTCTTTCAATTACCTAACCAACAATGGGTCGGACGATGGATCCGGAAAACGTGTTCATTCATTTAAGTGAGAACCGGCTTCAAAAAAGTACATAATATCACTTAAGTGGTCATAACTCGAGATAGGGTTGACAGATCTTCAATGTTTTAGACTCATTAGAAAGGTCTTTCAATTATCTAACCAACGATGGGTTGGATGATGAATTCGGACATCGTTTACAAACATTTGAGTGAAATCCGGCTTCGAAAAAGTATATAAATATCACTTAAGTGGTCATAATTCGAGACAGGGTTCCCAAATTCTCAATATTGTGGACTCATTGAAAGGTATTTCGATTACCTAAACATCGATGGGTCGGATGATGGATCCAGAAAATGTTTACATTCATTTAAATGAGATCTGGCTTCAAAAAATAACATACATATCACTTAAATGGTCATAACTCGAGACAGGGTTGCCAGATCTTCAATATTTTGGACTCTTTGAAAGGTATTTTGATTTCGTAACCAACGATGGGTCGGATGATGGATCCGAGCATAGTTTGCATACATTTAAGTGAGATCCGGTTTCAAAAAAGTACATAAATATCACTTAACTGCCCATAATTGAAAATTCGGCTATTATGCCAAATCAAGTATTCCGAGAAAAACGCGTTTTTGTGTTTGTCACAAAATCTCTGTCTAGGCAATTTCCCATAAGAGTGGCATATTAGCCGTTTGGTTTTTCGCATCGGCAGCCAAGTCTAAACACTATTTCAGTGAAATTCAAGTTCCAGAAGATGCGTTGGAACATCCTCTACCACCTGGTGCTAATATCTCGTTTTTGCCAAAAGTGGATATTATCCGTTTTTTCAATGGTGGGCAGTTAAGTAGCCATATCTCGAGACAGGGTTGCCAGATCTTCATTTTTTTTTTTTGGACTCGTTAGAAAGGTTTTTCAATTACCTAAATAACGATAGGTTGAATTAAGGATTCGGTGGGTCTCGTGGCGCAGGGGTAGCGGCTTCGGCTGCCGATCCCGATGATGCTATGAGACGCGGGTTCGATTCCCGCCTTATCCACTGAGCTTCTATCGGATGGTGAAGTAAAACGTCGGTCCCGGTTTCTCCTGTCTCGTCAGAGGCGCTGGAGCAGAAATCCCACGTTAGAGGAAGGCCATGCCCCGGGGGGCGTAGTGCCAATAGTTTCGTTTCGTTACATCGTTTACAAACATTTAAGTGAGATCTGGCTTTAAAAAGTACAAGAATTTTACTTAAGCGGTCATAACTCGAGACCGGGTTGCCGGTTCCAGTGCTGTGAAAACTCAGTGTTTCTGAGTCACATATGTTATGCATAAAGGTGGGTTTCCGGGCTTTTAATAGAAAGTTTGTTTTAAGAGCAGGAGGAAGGCTAAAAAATGTCCCAAACCCATCATATCAGCCATTGATTATTAGTAAACAGTGAAGAAGGCATCAACCACTTAGGTGGATTAGGTTAGTTTTTATATAGAATGTGGCTGATTTATAATCTATGAAACAAATACGAGATAGGCGTGTTTTTATTTGATTTGCAGCCTGAAATTTTGATGGTATGGATATTTGGAGTCAAAGAGACCTTTATGTAAAATTGGACGCCCGAATTGATGGCATACTAAGAATTTACGAAACTTTGATCGTAAACAATACAAAAATATTTTTCAAACCATGTTTCAAAACATGTCCCAGCTTCCACGTTAATCGAAGAGGGGTCGAGGCAACTTTTCCGATTTCATGTGAGTTTGAAGAGAATAACCCATCTTGAATGGGATAGAAATCCAAAAATGTGCTACGATCGATGAATGTGAACTTTTGATTTGAATTGATATAATATCAAACAAAACCACATAAAACAATTGCAATAATGTTTCGATTGCCTTGAATAACAATTTAATTTTACAAACAGCATAATTATAGCATGTACTGGATCAGCGCAGCAAAGCCCTGTATTTTATTGCGCTGCACAATCGCAGCCATAATGCATTGCTGTTGTTCCACCGCAAATATCACTAACCGATTCCCCTTACCCTCAATTCGACCAACCAATAGGTTGAAGGTGCTAAACAGACACAACGCCCACACCCAATTGCTCAATTTCAGCCAAACCCCCCTTTCCTCTTCCCATCACCCCCCTCTTCCACATCTATGACTGTTTTTCAAACCGCAGGCGATAATTACAAGTCGTAAATTTTTCACACAGGCCCAAAACCCTCCCACCCAAACCTCCTAATTCCACCCACCCACTACCACGCAGGCAGGTCGGTAGGCTTTGAATGCAGGTGATTGAGCGGGGTTGCGTTTCACCGGCCCACTAACTCAACGCAAATCTAGCCAGCAACCCACCCTGCCCTGCCATGCCCTCTCGGTAGATAATTATTTCAAATTATCCAGCCCGTTTAACGGCTCGAGCATTCGGCCAAATTGGGCGGTTAACGGATTACAGGCGTGGGTGCAATCGAGGGGATGCACAGTGGGATGAAATTTTGGTGTTTGTTGTTCAATTACATGCTGATTCCTTGGTGCTCAAATGTGGGTTCAATAAGAATATTTAATTTTTTATTAAATATATTTAAAATATTGAGAGGGGATAAAGTTCCCCACTTTCCCAAACGCAAAAAATATACTTTATTTTGATTTGACACCAAAACATAGAAATAAATGCAATTTTGACATCAAAAAGTAACAATGGAAGCCTCGAACAATTGTTACGAATTTTTGTGTTTTTTTTTTATTTATGCCCAAACAAACATGTTTTAAACCTTTTTATTATTCCTCAATATTTTGACATTTTGGAAATTTATGATAGCAAAGCAAAAGGACTGCTGTGTTATGCATTTTTGAAATACTTTTATATTCAAATGATGAAACCTTAACTTGTTATTAAAATTTTTATAATTCCCTTATTTTTTTCTACTCTCGACATTGGTTAAAGCAAAAGGAACATGGACAGAATTGTTCAAGATAAAATAATTGATTTTCGTGAACGGCGACGATGATATTATCGATAACGTCACCGGTGATAATAAGCAATCAACAATTAAATAAGCTAATTATCACCAAACCCTTTCAAACATGAAAACTTTTAACTGAAGGCTTGTTCATTGGATAATTTATTTCGAAGAATAAATAAATACTCGAAAAAACACACAATATCATAATTCAGAAATATTTTTTTATGATTTGCAAAACTGGTTGTGAAACTTATCCAACATTTTAAATAAAATAGAATTTTTGAGTAAAAATAAGATTTTGGGTGTAAAAAAGTAACATGTTTTATACTCGAAATTGAATTAAAAATTACTGTTGCAAGCTTCAAGAGAAATACTTTTCATGAGTATGAATTGTTTTTTTTTTATTTTCTTGTATGAAATGATCATGTAATCAACAATATTATAGAAGTCTTATAAATCTTATCTTTTTAAAAAAAATTACAAATACATTGACTTTTGTTCAGCTAGCTTGAATGAAAGTTTCTGTTTTATTTTTTTTATACTATTTAAATTTAGTTTAAACCAAAAAAAAAAGGTTTGTGACGATGTTTTCAACATTTAGAATTTAAACACACGAATTTTACTCCTACTGCAACCTTCTACAAAATTATTTTGCACATTTTGATGAATAAATGACACATAAAACACAGAATTTGACAAGTTTTTGGAACTTTTATTTAAAAGTTTCCAATAAATAATGAAGGAATTAAGAACAAAATACTTACAAAATAGATATCTCACAAATTTCTCGATGAATCTTTGCGCTCTTACAAGCATTGGAAAGCTGAAAAAAATCCTATAAGACACATTTGAAAGTAGCGATGACTATTTTTTTCCTGAAAAGTTTGTTCTAGAAAACACACCATGGCACATTTATCCAACTAGGTTTACCGAGTTGGATAAATACGACGAGTGCTGAAAAAATCAGTTTTGCTACAAGTTGCTCATGCAATTCCGAAAAACGTTTTTTGAACGTAATTTTATGTCAAACATTCATATGTTGAGTAAATTCACCGTTCAAAACAAAACAATATTGAAAAATGTTACTTTTCAGTGCTGAAAAGTAGAACTTTTCGACACTGGTATTAAAAGGTATTGATTTTAAAATCTGTTATTTTTGGTAGTCAAAAGTAGGCCGTCTCGTTTTTTTCAAAAGGACAGGATAAGTTGACAGTTGAGATTAAAAAAATGTATATTTTGGATTTTTTAATTTAAAGCTTTCATTTCATTTTGCCAAACGAAGCCAAATTTTGTATGAATTTTTAAAATTTTAAGTCTTTTTTTGTATTTTTTCACATACATATTGTATGTTTAAAATTTAAATGGGTGTGAGTTAAACCAGATACAAATAAACAAAATGTAAAAAATAGTTTCAAAAAAAGCTTTCCAAAAGATAATAAAAAGATACAAAATAAATAAATCCATGTTTCCAAAATTTCAAAATTTTAATGAAAATATACATGATGTATAAAACAGTACAGGCGGTAGGCATTCAAACAATTGAAGTTTTAACAAAATAAAAAACATTTTTTGTGGAAAAAAAAACTTCTAAAATTTACTTAAACTCAAAATTAGGGCGTCCAATTTTCCTGGGTTTCGAATTTCCCGGGAAACGGGAAAAATATTTTTTGAATCCCGGGAAATCCCAAGATCCCGGTAAATTTTTGAAACAGTCATAAATTCTATGTTTTCATTATATTTGTTTTGTTTTTCAAGCTTAGAATTATAGAATTAGCTAAATGCTGTTGATTGGTGATAATCCACACTTCAATCTAAACTAGGACAGCATAGATAGTTTGACATAGATTATTTTTTTTTTTTTTTGTTCTTCATTGTGCTATGGAGGTAATTCTCCGCCAACTCACACAGCAGGTGCCTCGACCCCTCTTCGATTTGCGTGAAACTTTGTCCTAAGGGGTAACTTTTGTCCCTGATCACGAATCCAAGGTCCGTTTTTTGATATCTCGTGACAGAGGGGCCGTACGACCCCTTCCATTTTTGAACATGCCAAAAAAGAAGGCGTTTTTCAATAATTTGCAGCCTAAAAAGGTGATGAGATAGAAATTTGGTGTCAAAGGGACTCTATGTAAAATTAGACGCCCGATTTGCTGGCGTACTCAAAAGTCCGAAAAAACGTATTTTTGATATCTCGTATATCTCGTTTTATCGGAATTCTGAGTACGCCATCAAATCGGGCGTCTAATTTTACATAAAAGTCCCTTTGACACCAAATTTCTATCTCATCACCTTTTTAGGCTGCAAATTATTGAAAAACACCTTCTTTTTTGGCATGTTCAAAAATGGAAGGGGTCGTACCGCCCCTCCGTCACGAGATATCAAAAAACGGACCTTGGATTCGTGATCAGGGACAAAAGTTACCCCTTAGGACACAGTTTCACGCAAATCGAAGAGGGGTCGGGGCAACTTTTCCAGATTTCGTGTGGGTTGGTAGAGAATTACCCATGGATTTTAAACGAACCACAATTTTCAATCAAATGTGAATCAAATAAAATAAACTTCTAGTCATTTTTTTTTTTATTTATTTATTTATGTATATTTGCCATGAACTCAAAAGTTTGAATATGTCTTTGAAACTGCCCAGAAAAAAAACAGAAGCGAAAACAAATAAAATTATACCAGACAATGTAAAATTTTAGGTAAGTTTTTTACAAAACATATATAACAAATTATCTGTAAGTCACTACCGCCAAGTTCAAGAAATTTTTGAGCAATAAATTTGAAGAATGGTGTACTATTTTTTTGTTCTGTTCCTGTTTTAATATAAATCAATCAAAAAAATCAGAACATTTTGCAACAAATTCGACTCAAACAGCTTTCTTAAATTCGATACTTTTGTCCTGATTTGCTCTAGATGACGGTTTTTGAAGAAAAATAATCGAATATGATATATTTTTTCAAGTTTAAGGGTGCACAGCAACCGAGGAAGTTGTTGTCTTCTCATTTAAAAATTAGCAAAGTTACGGACCCAATCCTGCAACAATCTGATTGTAAAAATACTCAAATTTTGTTGAATACAATTTTTCAGGTTGTAATTAGGGGATGAATTTGAATTGTTTCGATAGTTCCCGTAGTTTTGAAGATTTTCTAGAGCTGAATTTGATTTTTTTTTCGATATCGGGGATTCCCGGACAAAATTTTAAAAAATCCTGGGATTCGGGAATTCCCGAGATGTTAAAAATATTTTAAGCTCAGGAAGGGCATTTTAAATTTTTTTCAGCCGATTGCACTTAAAATTCATTGAAGTTTGGAGGATTTTTTGAAAAATATAGCCTTTTTTGAAGTGAAATTTATCCAAGACCTTCGTCTGGACTGTATTTCGAAAAAAAACGTAAAAAAAAAGATTTTTCATAATTTTTTTTAATAAACTTACTTGTAATAAATATAAATCAAATTTTTCTACATTTAGTGAAGTTTTTTACATTTAGTGAAGTTTTTCCAATTCATAAAAAAAAATATCAGAAAAATCGATTTTTTAAAACTATTTAAATAATTTAAGTTTGCATTAATTTATTGAACGAACCTCTATCATGCTCATTATGATTCCAAGCAATTTGTTGCATCTTAATAACCATCATCAACCTATTAATTTCGCCCTGGTTTTTGACATGAGGAATTCGTTGCAATTTTCACATTTGTTAGATTCGTACAGTTATCTCGAACTGGTTTCAGTTATTATTTTATATTATTTTGAAACAAACAAATTTCAATCTTCTGACAATAACAACTGAAAAATATATTTTGCAGCAAAACATTATCTCACTGTTCCTTCCCCCTTAGCATTGGGCCAAATTTGGCTGGAAAAATTCCAATCAGCATCCCATGTTCAGCTGCACATCTCCTCCCGACTGAGAGCGGGAGGAGGAAGAGAAAGGGGAAAGCGAGGTCGCGAGCATAATTCCTGCTCCGATAAATCGTATTAATGCCCCGTGCAAAGTCCAACAATTTCCCGTGTGTGTGTGTGCGTACAAAACTCAGCCCAACATTCGGCACACGCATATGCAGTTAATAATGCTCCATTAAATTGAAATTGCGTTTAATCCCTTCGGGAATACTCCCTCAAATACCTGTGGATAATGCCTTGGATGACCGCCCATCCCCCCCTTCTCTAACGAGTCTCCCGGGTTTCCGAGCTCTAATTCCGAGTGCAAACTATCATTATTGGTCAACCGCAGCACGCGGAGGCATAACTCATCATCAACAACGACGACGACCGGCATCACCATAGCAATCATTATCATTCTCCGGCGGTTTTCCTGTGAGGGGAGAGAGAGACCAAAATTCGAACAATTTCGAACGGACTGGGTGGTTACACGGTCCGACTGTGGGAAAGTGTGGAATTAATTAAATAAATCATAATCGCACTGATCTCGGCCATTATTGATGAATGTCGTTGGGTGCGTGTGTGGGGAGAGGCCAATTATAATCCTGTGGTTGGCAAGGACCTTAAGCCAGGGAAGGTGCGAGAGAATCATATTAATCTCCCCCAATGGGTTGGAAATACTCGTCCCCCCTGGGGAGGAAAACCGAAACAGAATGGCATGTTTATTTTCTAAACTAATTCCCCCTCCTGGAGGGTAGAAAGGGTGGACCTGTTGTTTGACTTTCTCATTCGCAATGCAATTTCGAGTTTAATCCCTTCGGGGGGTTTAGAAAAGAACGCAAATTGATGTTATTAAAGTGCCATTTGCATTTAATTTGTGTCATCTGCCGTAATCCATTCTAATGAACTGTGAAATATTATCTTATGCATTGTAATTGGCATAATTAATTGAAATTAAATGGCCTAAAGAATGGTGTAGATTAGGTTCAAATAAGAATTCTGTGCATAATTTGATATGCTGAATCAAATAAATGCAAATGTCAGTAAGGTGCCTCGATTTGTCCAAAAATTTTCAGCGTTGATGTTATTTTAATGTACTCATTTCAGAAATTAGTCCCAAGAAACATCAATCACCCGTACTTCCTTTTGGTCAAATTTTGAGATTTTTTTCAAAATCTGGTTCTTGTTAATTTGATTGATCCCAACATCACCAACCAGACTCAAAGGACGGATCAGCACTACTTCAACCATCAACACTATTTCAGCTTTAAATTTCCAGCGGAACCTCTAAATCAAAACCTAACCCAGCATGAAAAACCGATATCACTTCAATAGAAAAGTGTTTTCCGAACGACACCGCGCCCAGTGACTCATTTTAATAATTTTATCAGCTCATTTATCACCGACTCCCATCGCGAGCAAAATTGAAAACTCTACACCGCACTAGCATTCCCCTTCCCGTGAATTTTCCACACTTTCCCACGATTAATCTCACACACACAGCTAGCAGCAGCATCGCGGCACCAACACCAACGCGATTTTAATCTCATTATTTTCGCATCCAGCGCCCGTGTTTTGGAAAAAGCTCGTCGCCACCACTCTCGTAACTCATGGCGTACAAAACTTTGTGGCCATGGGCTTTCGGCAGAAACGCGGTTGCGTAACCCAACTCGGTGTAAATGTGTTGGTGTGTGTGTGTGTGTATGTGTGAGTGCTCGTGTTGTGACGATATAAATCACAATAGTTGCGAAACCACCAAAACTTTGTTGGTTGTTTTAATTGTCTAAAGTGGTGGGGAAGATTCTGCGAAAGGGAAGATAATCCATTTTCAGAGTTTCAACAAAATCGAATAAAATTTCATTATTTATTGAATTGGAAAAAAAATCCTTTCGAATATTTTAAATATTTTGAAGGTTCTGTCTTGCACCCAACAAATCACAATCAAAACAATAAGTATAATCAAAATTATCAAAATTATCAAAATTATCAAAATTATCAAAATTATCAAAATTATCGAAATTATCAAAATTATCAAAATTATCAAAATTATCAAAATTATCAAAATTATCAAAATTATCAAAATTATCAAAATTATCAAAATTATCAAAATTATCAAAATTATCAAAATTATCAAAATTATCAAAATTATCAAAATTATCAAAATTATCAAAATTATCAAAATTATCAAAATTATCAAAATTATCAAAATTATCAAAATTATCAAAATTATCAAAATTATCAAAATTATCAAAATTATCAAAATATCAAAATTATCAAAATTATCAAAATTATCAAAATTATCAAAATTATCAAAATTATCAAAATTATCAAAATTATCAAAATTATCAAAATTATCAAAATTATCAAAATTATCAAAATTATCAAAATTATCAAAATTATCAAAATTATCAAAATTATCAAAATTATCAAAATTATCAAAATTATCAAAATTATCAAAATTATCAAAATTATCAAAATTATCAAAATTATCAAAATTATCAAAATTATCAAAATTATCAAAATTATCAAAATTATCAAAATTATCAAAATTATCAAAATTATCAAAATTATCAAAATTATCAAAATTATCAAAATTATCAAAATTATCAAAATTATCAAAATTATCAAAATTATCAAAATTATCAAAATTATCAAAATTATCAAAATTATCAAAATTATCAAAATTATCAAAATTATCAAAATTATCAAAATTATCAAAATTATCAAAATTATCAAAATTATCAAAATTATCAAAATTATCAAAATTATCAAAATTATCAAAATTATCAAAATTATCAAAATTATCAAAATTATCAAAATTATCAAAATTATCAAAATTATCAAAATTATCAAAATTATCAAAATTATCAAAATTATCAAAATTATCAAAATTATCAAAATTATCAAAATTATCAAAATTATCAAAATTATCAAAATTATCAAAATTATCAAAATTATCAAAATTATCAAAATTATCAAAATTATCAAAATTATCAAAATTATCAAAATTATCAAAATTATCAAAATTATCAAAATTATCAAAATTATCAAAATTATCAAAATTATCAAAATTATCAAAATTATCAAAATTATCAAAATTATCAAAATTATCAAAATTATCAAAATTATCAAAATTATCAAAATTATCAAAATTATCAAAATTATCAAAATTATCAAAATTATCAAAATTATCAAAATTATCAAAATTATCAAAATTATCAAAATTATCAAAATTATCAAAATTATCAAAATTATCAAAATTATCAAAATTATCAAAATTATCAAAATTATCAAAATTATCAAAATCATCAAAATTATCAAAATTATCAAAATTATCAAAATTATCAAAATTATCAAAATTATCAAAATTATCAAAATTATCAAAATTATCAAAATTATCAAAATTATCAAAATTATCAAAATTATCAAAATTATTAAAATTATCAAAATTATCAAAATTATCAAAATTATCAAAATTATCAAAATTATCAAAATTATCAAAATTATCAAAATTATCAAAATTATCAAAATTATCAAAATTATCAAAATTATCAAAATTATCTAAATTATCAAAATTATCAAAATTATCAAAATTATCTAAATTATCTAAATTATCAAAATTATCAAAATTATCAAAATTATCAAAATTATCAAAATTATCAAAATTATCAAAATTATCAAAATTATCAAAATTATCAAAATTATCAAAATTATCAAAATTATCAAAATTATCAAAATTATCAAAATTATCAAAATTATCAAAATTATCAAAATTATCAAAATTATCAAAATTATCAAAATTATCAAAATTATCAAAATTATCAAAATAACCAAAATTATCAAAATTTTCAAAATTTTAAAAATTGTCAAAATTGTCAAAATTGTCAAAATTATCAAAATTATCAAAATTATCAAAATTATCAAAATTATCAAAATTATCAAAATTATCAAAATTATCAAAATTATCAAAATTATCAAAATTATCAAAATTATCAAAATTATCAAAATTATCAAAATTATCAAAATTGTCAAAATTGTTAAAATTGTCAAAATTGTCAAAATTGTCAAAATTGTCAAAATTGTCAAAATTATCAAAATTATCAAAATTATCAAAATTATCAAAATTATCAAAATTATCAAAATCATCAAAATTATCAAAATTATCAAAATTATCAAAATTATCAAAATTATCAAAATTATTAAAATTATCAAAATTATCAAAATTATCAAAATTATCAAAATTATCAAAATTATCAAAATTATCAAAATTATCAAAATTTTAAAAATTATCAAAATTATCAAAATTATCAAAATTATCAAAATTATCAAAATTATCAAAATTATCAAAATTATCAAAATTATCAAAATGATCAAAATTATCAAAATTATCAAAATTATCAAAATTATCAAAATTATCAAAATTATCAAAATTATCAAAATTATCAAAATTATCAAAATTATCAAAATTATCAAAATTATCAAAATTATCAAAATTATCAAAATTATCAAAATTATCAAAATTATCAAAATTATCAAAATTATCAAAATTATCAAAATTATCAAAATTATCAAAATTATCAAAATTATCAAAATTATCAAAATTATCAAAATTATCAAAATTATCAAAATTATCAAAATTATCAAAATTATCAAAATTATCAAAATTATCAAAATTATCAAAATTATCAAAATTATCAAAATTATCAAAATTATCAAAATTATCAAAATTATCAAAATTATCAAAATTATCAAAATTATCAAAATTATCAAAATTATCAAAATTATCAAAATTATCAAAATTATCAAAATTATCAAAATTATCAAAATTATCAAAATTATCAAAATTATCAAAATTATCAAAATTATCAAAATTATCAAAATTATCAAAATTATCAAAATTATCAAAATTATCAAAATTATCAAAATTATCAAAATTATCAAAATTATCAAAATTATCAAAATTATCAAAATTATCAAAATTATCAAAATTATCAAAATTATCAAAATGATCAAAATTATCAAAATTATCAAAATTATCAAAATTATCAAAATTATCAAAATTATCAAAATTATCAAAATTATCAAAATTATCAAAATTATCAAAATTATCAAAATTATCAAAATTATCAAGATTATCAAAATTATCAAAATTATCAAAATTATCAAAATTATCAAAATTATCAAAATTATCAAAATTATCAAAATTATCAAAATTATCAAAATTATCAAAATTATCAAAATTATCAAAATTATCAAAATTATCAAAATTATCAAAATTATCAAAATTATCAAAATTATCAAAATTATCAAAATTATCAAAATTATCAAAATTATCAAAATTATCAAAATTATCAAAATTATCAAAATTATCAAAATTATCAAAATTATCAAAATTATCAAAATTATCAAAATTATCAAAATTATCAAAATTATCAAAATTATCAAAATTATCAAAATTATCAAAATTATCAAAATTATCAAAATTATCAAAATTATCAAAATTATCAAAATTATCAAAATTATCAAAATTATCAAAATTATCAAAATTATCAAAATTATCAAAATTATCAAAATTATCAAAATTGTCAAAATTGTCAAAATTATCAAAATTATCAAAATTATCAAAATTATCAAAATTATCAAAATTATCAAAATTATCAAAATTATCAAAATTATCAAAATTATCAAAATTATCAAAATTATCAAAATTATCAAAATTATCAAAATTATCAAAATTATCAAAATTATCAAAATTATCAAAATTATCAAAATTATCAAAATTATCAAAATTATCAAAATTATCAAAATTATCAAAATTATCAAAATTATCAAAATTATCAAAATTATCAAAATTATCAAAATTATCAAAATTATCAAAATTATCAAAATTATCAAAATTATCAAAATTATCAAAATTATCAAAATTATCAAAATTATCAAAATTATCAAAATTATCAAAATTATCAAAATTATCAAAATTATCAAAATTATCAAAATTATCAAAATTATCAAAATTATCAAAATTATCAAAATTATCAAAATTATCAAAATTATCAAAATTATCAAAATTATCAAAATTATCAAAATTATCAAAATTATCAAAATTATCAAAATTATCAAAATTATCAAAATTATCAAAATTATCAAAATTATCAAAATTATCAAAATTATCAAAATTATCAAAATTATCAAAATTATCAAAATTATCAAAATTATCAAAATTATCAAAATTATCAAAATTATCAAAATTATCAAAATTATCAAAATTATCAAAATTATCAAAATTATCAAAATTATCAAAATTATCAAAATTATCAAAATTATCAAAATTATCAAAATTATCAAAATTATCAAAATTATCAAAATTATCAAAATTATCAAAATTATCAAAATTATCAAAATTATCAAAATTATCAAAATTATCAAAATTATCAAAATTATCAAAATTATCAAAATTATCAAAATTATCAAAATTATCAAAATTATCAAAATTATCAAAATTATCAAAATTATCAAAATTATCAAAATTATCAAAATTATCAAAATTATCAAAATTATCAAAATTATCAAAATTATCAAAATTATCAAAATTATCAAAATTATCAAAATTATCAAAATCATCAAAATTATCAAAATTATCAAAATTATCAAAATTATCAAAATTATCAAAATTATCAAAATTATCTAAATTATCAAAATTATCAAAATTATCAAAATTATCTAAATTATCTAAATTATCAAAATTATCAAAATTATCAAAATTATCAAAATTATCAAAATTATCAAAATTATCAAAATTATCAAAATTATCAAAATTATCAAAATTATCAAAATTATCAAAATTATCAAAATTATCAAAATTATCAAAATTATCAAAATTATCAAAATTATCAAAATTATCAAAATTATCAAAATTATCAAAATTATCAAAATTATAAATTATTAATTATTAATTATGAAAAAATCGAGTTTTAAGCCAAATTTTCATATTTCTTCAAATTAAAAGAATAAGAAAATGCTCAATGCTGTGTAACTTTATTTTTTTTTCCAAAATGTCATTGAATTAAAGAAAAAATGGGTTTTTGTAAAGTATTGCATTGTGGTTTGGTTGAGCGTTTTAGCAGAATGCATTACTGTGAATACAAAGAGACGAATTGTTCCTATAGCGGAATTAAAAGGAACAACTCGTCTCTTTGTATTCAAAGTATTGCATAAATTTTTGATGTGGGATTTAAAATTTGTTGTTAGCTTCTAAATTATCGCATTGATTAAAAAAATATATATAAACGTCATTCAATGTATTCTAAATAATCAATAATTGATTGTACAAGTTTCTTAATAATAATTGAAACTGCTGAAATATTTTTTCCCACGATTTTGTATGAAACTCAGAAAAATGGAGACAACAATTTGAAACAAATTTTGCAATGGCCTAAATTTAAAAAAAAAACCTAAAAAAATGTTTTAAAATTTGAAATTCAGCAGAATCTATTTAAAAAGTCAATAGTTTATGATGTGAAATTAATAATAAAAATACAATAATTTTTGGGCTTTGTTGTTTTCTAAGCGCTTTGAAAATAGACCGTCCATAAACCACGTGGAGACTTTTTCTTAAGTGTCTATTTTGTTTATGGATGGCCCCAAAAAAAATTAAAAATGTAAAATGAAGAAACAGTCTAGCCTTGATTATCCGATGCTTTCCGAACAGAAAAATCTCTTCGGATAATTGATTCACGTTAAAAAGGTTTGGTTTTGTTGTCTTGTTTTGGGTCGTTGAGCTCAAATATGACCCTAAAAATGTTCAAGGGGGTCATCCTTAAACCACGTTGCCACTTGGGATATTTGATGGTGGGGTGGGAGGCATACATTTTTTTTTCTTTTTGGATTTTTTTTACGAAATTAAAAAAATGTCAAATGGATGGCGTGGTTCATGAATGTCCCTTAAATGATTAGGAAATTTTGAATCATAGATGGTGTTGGTCACCATCTTTGATTCACTGGTGGCGATGAAATATTAAAAAAATGCATTTCTTGAGCTTTATTCAAAAGTCCCTACAAACATAGAAAGACTCACAGGTGTCAGATTATCGATTTTGAACTGTAATTTTTTAACAATAAAAAATAAATGATTTATCTTATGGATTTGATTTTTAATCAGGATTGTTTGATTTAGTAAGCAAAATTACTCAACTTTACAGGATTTCATGAAACTGTTATTCCAGAAATAACATAATAACTTTTTTTAAATTTGTGTAGTTAAGGCATGCTAGGCTTAAACGATGTTGAAACCCCTTGATATTGTTCTAATTATGTTTTTTAAAGGAAAAAAAACAGTTATATCCAATTTACAACGGTATAAATCAATTTTAAACTTCCAACAAGAGCAAACTTTGATTACTAAACAAGGTGGGGAAAAACTAGAAAATGCTCTCACCCAAGGGACGACGGCTTCAGCTGATAACTTATAGATTTTGTCGCCAAAGTTGTACTTTGTGTGAAACAACCACACGTGTGCGGGAACTACGAATTGGAAAGTGTACACCTCCAAGGCCCAGTGCATCGTTAAACCGGAGATAAACTGCCATCGGGAAAAAGTTTTTCCACCCTTCCCAGTATTTCAGCACAAGCTTAGCTTAGTGGCGATTTTCGGAATGATTGGGGTGCAACTTTTTTGTTTCGCCTCCCCGTTCTCTGTGTCCCAAAAGCTTCGTGAGAGCAAATTGGCAAACAGAGTGGCCACGTGTGCAGCTCGAGTTGGAATTCTCGATTTTCCTCCTGCACTCTCGGGTGGTGTGGGTGAATCGCTAATGGATGAAAAATAAAGTCATTCCAAAGTTGGGTACATCTGTGTGCGTACTTGTGTGTGTCAGTGTGTCTGGTTGGCATTTATAATATCATTATGATTATCTTTTTCCTCTGGGAGCTTTTTCCGATGGCGCATCGATGTAGTGTTTTTCCCGTGTTTTGGCCTGGCCATGGCCGACACAAGTCCCAAAAGTACATTTATGGCAGCAGGGCACTGTTTTTCCGTTTGGCAGAGAAACATTTTCCCCCCTTCCTGTTTTCCTCATGCTGTACTCGATTTTCCATTATTCAGCACATACACACACTTTTTTGCTGCCAAGCGGTACTGTTCGAATTGAGCTTTTTTTTAGGGGGAGGAAAAAACAGTTTTTATCATCAGCAATTTTATTTGGTGAAATCTTTTCTAATCCCCTAAACGTTCATCCCGCGTGCTCTAAACAGCTAATAGGCTTACGCATTATTTAATCATTTTTGTATCAAATCCAACTAAAATGGACAATTTCCCCTATGTGAAGTGGTGCGTACTGGTGAGGTTGTGGTCCTGAGAGCTTTTACCGCGTACCTCTTCTCACCAAAATAAAATAAAAAAGTGAAAAAGGTTAACAGAACAACAACAACAACAATAACAATAGTGGTCCTCGTTCGCCAGAAACAACATCTCCAGGCGCATCGAACCGTGCATGCACCTGTAAATAGTGGATGAAATTGTGGCTGACCAAAAAATAATCCTTTTACCGGACCGGATGAGTGTTGGAGATTTGAAAATAATAATTTTCAGGTTTTATTTAGAATGAATAAAACAAATTTTTAGTTTGTAAAAACAAACAAAATGAGATCACACAGCTCGACAATGTTAAAGTCGGTCCCTGCAGACGATTTGTATCATGCGTATAATTCAAAAATATCTAAAATGTGTATAATTTAATAGCTCGTAGCTTTCAACAGGGTTACCAGATCTTCAATATTTAAACAAACTTCCTAAAAACTGTTCTATTTCCGTAACTTTGACTAAAGTTGATTTGTTTGCTATATGTTTTGAACTTGTCAAATTGAAAAATCAGTGGATTGGTTTTTGTTCTGACAAGTTATTTATTTGAAACAACTAGAAATTTAGCGTTTTTCTGCTAGTTCAGCTGATAAACTAAAGAACATTTTGGCAATCCAAACTAAAATCAACTCATCGATGGTTAGCTATGCTGAAAAATTGATTTATATTAAACTCATTATAATCGTGAAACTTGGATAGATTGTGAAGTTTGAAAGCAAATCATCATATTGATTAAAATAAAAAATCTTTTCAAAGATTTTGTAAAACTTTATGTTTAAAAAAATATGGAAAACACAAACCTTAAAAATACCTCAAACTAAAATGAACTTTTTGCGAGAAACAGCGATTTTACAAAAAAAAAGTTCTATTTTGCGCAGCAACCTGTAGTCTTTTGCTCAAATAGATGCAAAGTTATTATTAAAAGAAAAAAAGTTTTTTAGAATATTGTCTAAAAAGAGGGCGGTGTCAAAATTAGATGGATGGTCCCATCAGCTCCAAACTTCCCTCCAAATTTTTTTCCGAGTCCAGAAGTGTACTCAATTGACCTGGAATGACCCAAATACCAAATATATATTGCTTTATCTATATCATCTACTTCAATTTCTCAAGTTTGTCTTCATTTTTATTAAATTATATTAAAACCAAGGTGACCTGACAGGACATCTTTAATTTTTCAAACATTTTTTGAATCGGTTATGCTTGTCTCAAAATAATATTTTTTTACTACAGCCGGCATGCAATTCTGTTTTTCTTACCAGTTTCAGATTAGAGTATGCAAAATGAATTATGTTATATTATATGGTAAAATGTGTCTTTACCCTCTAACGCCCATGGTTACTCCAGAGCACCACTAATTTTTGGATTCAAAATTAAATTTCTCTGTTACCATTCATTTTTTCAACCTACTTCAACCTGCATTAGTTAATATTAGAGGTGGGCAAAAAAAGAGCGAGCCGCTCAAAGAGCCGGTTCACTAAAAAGAGCGAATGAACCATGGCTCACAAAAAAAGAACCGCGGTTCTTTTTTAAACTACGGTCTTTTGAAAGAACCGTTCCAAGATAGAATGATTTTTAAACTTGTTATAAATATAATTTATCGAATTTCGAACAAATTGCATCACAAAATTTGTTTTTAGAATTGAAAATGCAATTCTCAATTGAAAAATAGTTGCTTATAAAAATTAATCCCAAAATAGCAAAGTTTAAGTTTTCAAACTTATTTTCAGTTTCCTACTTTTCTTTGAAATTCCAAAAGTAAATGATTTTCTAAACAAAACGAAAAAGCTTTTCTTTATATAACTGATCATACATTAAAGTATTATCCGAATACAAATTTGGGCATTTTAGCTTGTAAAATATTACCATTGCATAGCATAGCTTGTAAAATATTACCAAAAATCTACTAAATAGCTGAAAGATTATGGAGAAAAAAAAATAATTCTCTTGCCTGATTTAACTTGAGTGTTTATAAACTTCATCGGTTATATCACAATTTAGAAAAGAGTTCGCAAAATCACACAATTCTTAAAAAAAACCTTTTTATCAAAATTTTGAAAAAGAGCGAAAGAGCCGTTCAAAAGAGCGGCTCTTTTTAGTGAGCGAACGAAAATGAGCGGCTTCTAAAAAAGAGCGGTTTTGCCCACCTCTAGTTAATATAAAATATTAACTAATAACCACTAAAATTTTGTCCAGTTTGGTCCATCCAGTTACGAGTAATGTGGAAAAACGTAAAAAATCTCGATTTTGCTCTGGGCGGGAAGGGGTTAAAAAATAGGGAAAATATTAACTGATTGTCTACTCTTGTTCTGCAATAGGCACCTACAAAATTCCAGTGTCAATAAATTTTGAAAACTTTTTGATTAGAAAAAAATGTTTCTGCTCGTAGAAAAAATGACCAAATATTCTATCTATTTACCGAATTTAGTCCCTTCAAGAATGCTTTGATTTTTCGTTCTATAGTTTGATCCCTCGACGGTCCTTTCGATATTGACACAGAGAGAGTCCACTGTATTATTTCAAATTTATGATATTATCAGGATTTTTTTTAAATTTGTATTGAAAAAAAACATTGTATAAGTTTTGGAAATCATTTTAAAATAATGTAACAATTTTGGTGAAAATATCCAAGAATTTTACTAAGTTTGGACAGTTAGCTTTTTGATTCATAATGTAGAAAATTTAGAGTGAAATTCAAAGAATAATGCTTTATTCACGTGTTTTAAACAGTTTTTTGAAATTATTTTAAAACATTTCAAAATTCATCATTTTTCAATAAGAGTTTTCTTCATATTTATTTAAGGTTGTTGCAGATATTTTCTAAAGTTTCTGCGTCTCATTCCCCTTGAAATCGACCGGCAAAATCAATGCACAAGTAATTTAAAAACAATCGTCAAAACATTATTATTTAAAAATAGGTGATTGCAAACTATCTGTAAAATGCATTTTTTAAACGCTTATAAAAAAATCATATATAAGCTCATCGGTCCCATTTTATTCTATCAAGAGAAAAGAAAAATACCGAAAAATTGAGGGAATTTTTTTGACAAGAAAACACAATAAATCACGCAAACATTTCACAAATTTTGCTTGATTTTTTCGCAAAAACAGTTTATTTTTTCCGTTACTTGAAAGGGAAAACTTAAAAAATCCAATAAGAGATTACTTAATTAAAAACTAACTTAATCCACCTATGTGGTTGGAGCCTTCCTCACTTATTACCAACAATGGCTGATTTGATGGAATTGTACAAAAATTTCATCTATTTTTTAGATCCGGAATAAAAAGTACATAAATATCACTTAAGTGGGCATATTTCGAGACAGGGTTGCCAGATCTTCAATGTTTTGGACTCGTTGGAAAGGTCTTTTGATTACCTAACCAACGATGGGTCAGATGATGGACCCGAACATACTTTACATACATTTAAATGAGATCATACATACACACACGCATACACACACACACACACACACACACACACACATTTGTTCAGTTTTCGATTCTGAGTCGATATGTATACATGAAGGTGGGTCTCCGATGTTTTGCCTTCCTCACTGAGGTAAGGCTATAATCCTGCTCGAAAAAGTAACTTTTGAAAAACAGCTCGTAGACCTATATTCATGTATACCTATCGACTCAGAATCGAAAACCGAACAAATGTCTGTGTGTGTGTGTGTGTATGTGTGTGCGTATTCCCCTTGGTGCTCAAAATTCTTGCCAAGTTTTCTCGGCACTGGCTGATCCGATTTGAGTCAAACAAGTTGCATTCGGTCCGGTTTGGTGCCCCATACTGCACTATTGAATTGTTTGAAGATCCGATAAGTAGTTCAAAAGTTACGTATAAAAAAGTGTCAAAGTTGCGAATCGGGTGCTGGAATTTTGATGCCGGATCTCACTTAAATGCATTTAAACTATGTCCAGATCCATCATCCAACCCATCGTTGGTTAGGTAATCGAAAGACCTTTCCAATGATTCTAAAACATTGAAGATCTGGCAACCCTGTCTCAAGTTATGACCACTTAAGTGATATTTATGTACTTTTTTGAAGCCGGATCTCACTTAAATGTATGTAAACTATGTACGGATCCATCATACGACCCATTGTTGGTTAGGTAATCAAAAGACCTTTCCAATGAGTTCAAAACATTGAAGATCTGGCAACCCTGTCTCGAGTTATGACCACTTAAGTGATATTTATGTACTTTTTTGAAGCCGGATCTCACTTAAATGCATGTAAACTATATCCGGATCCATCATCCGACCCATTGTTGGTTAGGTAATCGAAAAACCTTTCCAACGAGTCCACAACATTGAAGATCTGGCAACCCTATCTCGAGTTATGACCACTTAAGTGATATTTATGTACTTTTTGAAGACGGATCTCACCTAAATGCATGTAAACGATGTCCGGAACCATCATCCAACCCATCGTTGGTTAGGTAATCGAGAGACCTTTCTAACGAGTCCACATCATTGAAGATCTGGCAACCCTGTCTCGAGTTATGACCACTTAAGTGATATTTATGTACTTTTTTGAAGCCGGATCTCACTTAAATGCATGTAAACTATATCCGGATCCATCATCCGACCCATTGTTGGTTAGGTAATCGAAAAACCTTTCCAACGAGTCCACGACATTGAAGATCTGGCAACCCTGTCTCGAGTTATGACCACTTGAGTGATATTTATGTACTTTTTTGTAGCCGGATCTCACTTAAATGTATGTAAACGATGTCCGGATCCATCATCCAACCCATCGTTGGTTAGGTAATCGAGAGACCTTTCTAATGAGTCCACATCATTGAAGATCTAGCAGTCCTGTCTCGAGTTATGACCACTTAAGTGATATTTATGTACTTTTTTGAAGCCGGATCTCTCTTAAATGTATGTAAACTATGTCCGGATCCATCATCCGACCCATCGTTGGTTAGGTAATCGAGAGACCTTTCCAACGAGTCCACAACATTGAAGATCTGGGAACCCTGTCTCGAGGTATGACCACTTAAGTGATATTTATGTACTTTTTTGAAGCCGGGTCTCACTTAAATGCATGTAAACGATGTCCGGATCCATCATCCAACCCATTGTTGGTTAGGTAATCGAAAATCCTTTATAACGAGTCCACAAAATTGATGATCTGACAATTCTGTCTCGTGTTCTGACCACTTAAGTTATATCTGTGTACTTATTTTTCGGGACCTAAAAAAAATAGCTGAAATATGTGTCTAAACCACTCATATTACCCATTGTTGGTAAAAAGTGAGGAAGGCATCAACCACATAGGTGGATTAAGTTAGTTTTTATACAAAGTTCAGTTTTAGAGCAGGATTATAGCCTTACCTCAGTGAGGAAGGCAAAAACAGCCCTTAAAACATTGTACAAATTGAAGCTGTAACAATCTAATCTAATCTTATATAAGTCTAGCACAGCCAACCTTTCGGAAGAATCCTGAAGAATGTCGGAGTGATTACTTCCAATACCCTTACTTTCTTTTTGACGAAATTCTAAAATTTCTTATAACTGCTTGGAATATGATCTAAATATTTAAATTATTTCGTTTAAAGTTCGACAACTCGACAAAGAAATTTCAAAGGGAATATTTCTTTTTTGAAACTTTTTAAATGTGAATAAACCAATTTTTTTTAAAGTAATATTTGATTTTCGCTCTAATCAACGGTGAAAGAAAGAAAAGGCATTTTATTTGATGTGAGGAAAACCGTTTCCCAAGATTTTTCCATCCAAGCTCAGTTCGTCTTACATAAAAAGGAAAACCTCCCGTCTTTTCATAGCCAACAAGTAAGCTTTAGCATGTCACAGTCAATCAAAAAAGCAGCGGTGACATTCGGAATCACCGTGATACGTAAATTCATGTGAACAAATCAAAACTGTCACCGGGTCGGGGAGGGGAGATTTTCCTGGAGAAAAAAGTACAAGAAAACCACACAATTTATTCAACGTCACGCAGTAATTGCTTGTCAGGTCCAACTTTTAGCGCTTTCGGCAATGATATTTGATATTGTGTTTTGGAATTTCTTGGGTTGCAAGATTTCTCAAGAATGGTTTTGAGAAAATGGGATTTAAATTTAATATTAGATTTTTTTGATTTCTTAAATTTTGTCCAACTGTTTTCAAGAACTCACTGTTCACAATCCCCACCAGTTCCAACAAAAAAAAACCCCAGCCGAACATGCGACCTCTTTCGACTCTCTGTGTTTAAAATCCGCTGCACTGCATCTGACTTGACCACCTTTTGGTCCGTTTTACGGAAAAAGGAACAGACACGTGGCGTGCGGTGGGCGGAAGGGTTGTTCAAAAATTTCCAAATTTCACCACCACTGCTGCTGCTGCTGGTGATGATGGTGGTTGTTGGAGATGCACCCACTTGCTCGTTGTCAGAAACACAAAAACCGAACCCCAAAAAAGCGCGTTCGTGGACCAATCTCGCCCCCTCCTCTGACGATCTGGCCGGTGTTCAGGGATAACGCGAGAAGGGTCAGGCCACCCGGCGAGTGCGCTTTTGATAAATTGGTTAAACAAATTTTAAAGTTTTCTGGTCCATAAATAATTCGATTAAAAACCGTTTTGCCGTTTCGGTTTTCGCTATCTGTGTGGGTGAGTGGGTATGTGTGTGTGTGTGTGTGTGTGTGACGTTGGTGGCACGGAATTTATGTGTATCTATCTGGTTGGTACAAAAATTTGGTCCCCTCGATAAACTGTGAGGATCAACGTGAGTCGCGACACAACTTGTAGGTGGTAACACCAGCTAGGTTATGTGACAGGACAATTATATCGAGTATCGCGACCATTAGCGTCACCACCGCCGCCAACGCGGGGTCGACAGCTTTGGTGGTTGGAGATTAACCGAATTTAGCTTTAACTATTTTGCTTTACGATTTTTTGTTTGAATTCTACGTAAAAAATTCTTATATGCCAGAAGGCTAATTTATTTGCATTTGCATTACAACAAATTATCATGATTTTTAATTTACAAGTTTACCAAAATTTAACAAGATATCTTTCCTTAAAATCACTTAGTCTCAAACATGATAACCACACAACTTTCACACCATAAAACATTAGCACCAAACGTGCGACGTGCGGGCCAGAAAATTTCAATAACGCAAATTAAGTGCCACATTCCTGCTGGTCCCCCGGCCTGTCCTAATTCGAGTCGACTCATTTAATTTCCATTATCTCACCCCCTCCCGGAAGAGCAATGTCTTGGCAAATCTGCGCACTTCCCTCCCGCAACCCCCCTCGGGAGCCACCTTTTTAATGTACTTGACAACCCAGTTGTCATGTCAGGAATAAATCCTGTCTCCCCGCGTGTCACTTATCCTCCCCATTCAGGCAAAAAGTTCGCGGACAAGGCCAAACACGGAAAAGAAGGCACCGATTTGGAAGTCACGTCCCGGACATCATCCCCGGCGTGACAAACATCTCCTGTTCTACGAGCGAGAATGGTTTCCCAGGTCCAGCCCCGGAGTCCCAAATTGCCGCCCTAGATGAAGGCCTGCCCTAATGGCACCATAGTGTGCTGTGAGATAATTTCGACGCTCCATGCCAAGCGTCATGACTTTTCATTCATTTCGGGAAGAGCCTCCTTTGTTTTTTAAGGGCTTGTTCGTGGTGACAGAAATGGTTCCACTACTTTTGGATTCAATCCAGCGGGAGAGTGGGAATAATCTGCGAAACGAAAGGGGAACGCCCTCAACCGTGTTCGATGGAGCTGACTCGATTGGTGTTGATATCGATTTTCTCCATGATTCAGTCTATGCTATTTTTGTAGTTTAATCACCAGTTTCCCTTCATTCTGAAACACATAAACAATGTTTACAAAATAACATTTCTTTTGAATTGAACTTTTCTTTTGCTTCTGACGAGCTGACATTTTTTTTTCAATATAAATACTTGCACCAAAACAATACAGTCCAGACTCGGTTATCCGAAGAAATATTTTTTTCGCTGCCTTATTTTTTACCACCAGAGCAGTTCTCTAGGATTTCGGTCATTCGATTTTTTTTTTTTTGTATTTTTTAATCCGACTGACTTTTTTAATTAACTTTTTATCACTAAAACTTGATTTACAAAAAAACACTATTTTAATTTTTTTTATTTTTTGATATGTTTTAGAGGACATAAAATGCCAACTTTTCAGAAATTTCCAGGTTGTGCAAAAAATCATTGACCGAGTTATGAACTTTTTAATTTTTTTTTTTATAAAATATTTATTCAGTCATTTGTAAAAGCTAATTACATGATGAATTCTAGATTTCATTTTCCAAGTGAAAATTAAGGGAATCTACATCAATCTGATTATTACATTGATTAATAAAGTTGATGTAATTGATGAAAAGTTTCATCACTTTGTGTTTCACATCTCGTCGTAATCTTCGTAGTTCTGGTTGAGCAAGGCTGTTGAAGCTGGTGGTGCCATTCATCCCCGCCGCTGCAAGGTGGCGTTGGAGCGTTCTCCACGCACCGGTCACTCTGGAACAGGCGCTGAATTTGTGTTGTAAGTCTTCTCGTTGCGCACCACAATGTGCGCAGTTCGGTGTGTTGACGATGTTCATCCGATGGAGCAGCTCCCCGTGAGTGGTTTTCTTGTTCACCAGTAGGAAGTACCAGCTTCTCTCAGCTGATTTTAATTTCTTGGAGTTGATGTTGCGCCATATCAGCTTCCAGTCCAGGGTAGGATCGCTCGACATGACTTTTGGTGTGGCCACTTGCTGAAGGAGGTTCGTGTGAACACCCGTCGCAGTGGCGTTGTTGATCAGCTGTTCCGGCAGGTAGGCAATCTCCTGGCAGACTACCTTGAGACATGGGCAGTCAGTTGGTATCGTGTGCAGGTCCGGAGGGTTCTGGATGCGCTGCATGAAGGTCTTGTAGAACGGTGTGCTGTTGCTCTCCTGTAGGTGTCTGTTGGTCAGCAGTGCTCGACATTTGAAGTAAGGCAAGTGGAGCTTGAGACCGCCTTCCTCGATTGGGAGCGCCAGTTGATGCATTGGCACCCTTGCCTGGTGGCCGTGCCACAGGTAGCTGCCCATAATGGAGGTAATCTTGGCGATGTGAACTTTGTAGGGTGCAAGTACCGAGGAGAGATACCACATCTTCGATGTGATGAAGACGTTCAGTAGCGTAACTTTTTGATGCAGTGTTAAACTGCGCATCCTGTGGAGCCAGATCAGCTGTCCCATTTTTGTGATCAAAGTGTCCCAGTTCTTGTTGATCATCTGGCGTAGAGAGTTCAGGTAGATCACTCCGAGGACCTTAACCGATTCGCTCGATTGTATCCACGGCAGCGCAAGTCTGTTTCGATCGTTTATGTGACCCACATCGATGGCCGTCGTCTTCCGTAGGTTGAGCATCGCGCCGGAGCATCCTTCGAAGTCACGAAAGAGACCCCTAACCTGCTCAGCTTTGTCAGCGTTGGTGGTGATCATGCTGATGTCGTCGGCGTAGGCGACGACAAGATCGTGAGGTCCGTCACAGATACGCTCCATTCTCGCTACCAGTGGATGCAGGTAGATAGCAAACAAGTGCATTGCGAGAGGGTCACCCTGTCTAACCGATCTCTGGATAGGAAAGGCAGCAGAGAGGTGTCCATTGATGAGAATCCGAGAGGTGGAGCGCTCTCCGATCCTCTCTAGCAAATTCACCAAATCGGGGTTGAGACCAAGCGAGTTCATTGTGTGATAGAGGAAACCTCTATCAACACGGTCGAAGGCACTGGAGAGGTCGAACGATACCAACTTCCCAGAGAGTCGTTGGCTGCGTAGTTGTGCGATGCGGTCTTTGAGCGAGAGAGTTGCTTGGTAGATGTTTCGGTCTCCGTTCGAGCATTTCTGGACAGGGCTGATTATATCGTGTTCGCGCAAAACACGATCGACTCTCGCTTTCAGGATTCTGGCCAGCAACTTGTAGTCGTAGTTGAGCAGCGATATAGGGCGGTATGCAGTGATGGAGTTTCCAGCTTGTTTTTTCTTCACCAGGACGATCACACCGTTCACGAACTCTTCGGGGATGTCACCACGAAGCGCCTCGTTCAGCAGCAGATTCAGCTCTCGGTGAATGATGTCGAATGTGCGTACGTAAAACTCTTTGGGAAGACCGTCGGACCCTGGGGATTTCTTCGACGAGCTGAATTTGATCGCCTCGTAAATTTCCGCAGTTGTGATTTCCTCCATGCAGGCATGATTAGAGATGCTGTCTGGTGGAACCACCCTAGCGCAGTCGAATTCGGGATTTGCTCGCGTCTCTCCTTCTGCGTACAGGATTCGGTAGTAGTTGACCACGTGCTCTTGGATCTCATCTGAACTCTCCAGAGAGGCGCCAGCGTCGTTCTCCATGCTCTCGATGATCGTGCGTTTCCTCGTTCTCTCTCCAAGCTGGAAGGTTGACAACGGCTCGCCAGCTACGTGAGTATCGTTGATACGCACAAACAGCTGAGTGAACTGCTTCTGTAGTAGAAGCAATTGGGACTTGATGCGGTTGATGGAGGTCAGCATGTCCGGATTGTGCAGGTACGCGCGATATGCCTGGTGAAGCTGCGCGTAGAGATGCTGCTGTTTTCGAGTGAAATCATCAAACGCCTCCTTAGACTTCCATCTAAAGAAGGACTTCATTTTTGGTTTCGCGAGGCGCAGCCACCACTGCATCCAGGAGTTGTAGCTACGGCGTTGTCGCGTCCAATAGTTCCATTTTGTTGAAACTCCTCGATCGTTTCGTCTGTCAAGACGTACGGCCGGAGTGACCAGAAACCCATACCATGCGCTCGACCTTGGTTCGGTAAGCACAGGCGGGTTGTCAGGGACATGTGGTTTGTGAATGAGCAGGCACTCACGTAGGCTGTACGCAGCTGATCCCGCAGGTTCGAGCTCACGTACACACGATCAATGCGAGAGGCCGAGTTGTGTGTTATGTAAGTGTGTTCGACCCGAGTCCCATGTAGTGCTTCCCATACATCCTTCAGTCGAGTCTGTTGGACAGTGTTTTTAGAGCAAGGCTGTGGTTTCCCTCTCCCGTAGCGTCTCTTGCGTTGATCACCGAGTTAAAGTCCCCGGCTAAGATAGTGTAGTTGGTTTGGTGTCGCAAGAAGTGAGCTAGTGTGGTGTTAAAGAAGGTTTCCCTGTGTGTACGTTGTTGGCTTCCAGAGGGCGCGTACACATTCACCAGTGTAACCGACCCTTGCAGGCGTAGGGCGATTACTCTGGAGTCCACGCTCTTTTCGACGTTCGTGTACTTGATGTGGTGTTTGAGAGCCACTGCTGTGCCCCTCCGATTGTGATCGACATTGCATATGACTGTGTACCCAGGGATAAAAAGCTCGTCGCTGTACACCTCTTGCAGGAAGAGTATGTCGAGATCGTGTGTGCGTGTGAAGTTGTGTAGGGCGTTAATTTTGTTTTGGTTGGAGATAGTGTTGATGTTAAGTGTACCAATATTAAAGCTTTGATAATCCATTGTGTTAAGGGGAAATTAGGGGTGTGTTGGTGTTTACGTGCTGGTCTTTGGTTTCTTCGGGGGACGGCCTCTCGGACGCTTACCCGATGCAGATGACGTAGAAGATCCATCGGATTCCTCTGCGCCGTCACCGTCTTGTGGAAGTGTGAGTGGAGTCTTGAACACGCATAGTTGGTCGCCGTCGCGGATTATGGTCTCCTGCAGGATCGGTGTCGTCTTCTGGCGCATATCAGCGAGGCCGTTGGCGTCGCCGCTGCTCCCGCCGTCTTGAATGATGATCCCGGGCTCCGCAGCAAAACCGCTGCCTCCGCCACTGCTACCATTCCCTTCGGTGGTTATCTCGGAATTCTCTGTAATACTGATTTTTTTCAAAAAATCGAAATTTTGGTCGTTAAAATTTTTAAACTTTATTTTTCGATGTAAAATCAAATTTGCAATCAAAAAGTACTTTACTGAAATTTTGATAAAGTGCACCGTTTTCAAGTTATAGCCATATTTAAGTGACTTTTTTGAAAATAGTCGCAGTTTTTCATTTTTAAAAATTAGTGCACATGTTTGCCCAGCTTTGAAAAAAATATTTTTGAAAAGCTGAGAAAATTCTCTATATTTTGCTTCTTCGGACTTTGTTGATACGACCCTTAGTTGCTGAGAAATTGCCATGCAAAGGTTTAAAAACAGGAAAATTAATGTTTTCTACAAGTTTTCTAAGTCTCACCCAAACAAACCACCATTTTCTAATGTCGATATCTCAGCAACTATTGGTCCGATTTACAATGTTAAAATATAAAACATTCGTGAAATTTTTCGACCTTTTCGAAAAAAATGTTTTCAAAATTTTTAAATCAAGACTAACAAATCAAAAGGGCATAATATTGAATGTTTGGTCTTTTTGAAATGTTAGTCTTGATTTGAAAATTTTGAAAATATTTTTTTCGAAAAGATCGGAAAATTTCACAAATGTTTCATATTTTAACATTGAAAATCGGACCATTAGTTGCTGAGATATTGACGATAGAAAATGGTGGGTTGTTTGGGTGAAACTTAGAAAACATCAATTTTCCTGTTTTTGAACCTTTGCATTGCAATATCTCAGCAACTAAAGGTCGTATCAACATAGTCCGAATAAGCAAAATATAGAGAATTTTCTCAGCTTTTCAAAATATTTTTTCAAAACTGGGCAAACATGTGCACTAATTTAAAAATGAAAACTGCGACTATTTTCAAAAAAGTCACTTAAATATGGCTATAACTTGAAAACGGTGCACTTTATCAAAATTTTAGTAAAGTACTTTTGATTGCAAATTTGATTTTACATCGAAAAATGAAGTTGAAAATTTTTACGACCAAAATTTCGATTTTTGAAAAATCAGTATTGATTAAAAAATTCATAACTCGGTCAGTGATTTTTGCACAACCTGGAAATTTCTGAAAAGTTGGCATTTTATGTCTTCTAAAACATATCAAAAATAAAAAAATTAAAAATAGTGTTTTTTGTAAATCAAGTTTTAGTGATAAAAGTTAAATAAAAAATCACCAAATTTTTTTACCGTGTATTATTTTTTCCAGTGTAGTCCGTATCCATACCTACAACTTTGCCGAAGACACCAAATCGATCAAAAATTCCTTCAAAAGATACAGATTTTTGAATTTTCATACATCATTTTTGTATGGACAGCTGCCGAATTTGTATGGAAAATTATATGGACAAACTAATGATGCAAAATGGCTTCTTTGGGCATACCGAAGGCACCAAAAAAGTTTCAGCCGGATTAAAAAATACAAAAATTAGAATTGAAGAAAAAAGACCGATTTCGTAGAGAATTGCTCTTTGGCGAAATTTCACTTCACCCAAAGGAAATAAATATATCAAAATCTGCAACAGTGGATTTGCTGCAGCAAATGTTACATTTTATAACAGTTTTTGCAGCAAGCTCATAGCTCATTTTTGCCCGCGCGTAAACATGTCAGTGATCTGCAGTTTTCACCAACACATATAAAGCTGGCGCGTCTCCGAGCAACACTCCAGAGAGAAGAATATGTTGGTGCTTGGTCCCTCTCAATTCATCAAGCGTCCATGGCGCGGCGGTAGCGTGTCGGATCAACATCCAAGAAGTTGATGGTTCAATCCTCGATCTGTTAAGATTTTTTTTTGTAATTCCAGCAAACAGCAGTCGGTAATGTCGATAACTGTCGGTAACGGGCAAAAATACCATATCCCTAAATCGTAAAAAATGTATGAGGACAGATTTCATGCAGATTCTGATATACTTTCATGCCGCCATGCATCACAATCATGCGACCGCCGTTTAGGTGTTGATTTAAAATACATACAACACATTGAAAAGGTACTCTTGGCCAAAAAATATATTTGAGAGCATTCCGAAGAATACACTCGATCAGCCGTTTAGGTGTTCGGATAATCGAATCGCAAAAAAATATTTATTTCTTTGCCTTATTTTTTATTTTTGAGCTGAAGTATGATTTAGAATTTTTAGTTCAAGATTGCTGCCAAAATGGCAATCAAACCAGTCAAATTTAGCAAAAATTAGGTCGCATTTACAATAGAAAAATTAGCTTCTTATTGAATGTAACAATTTTCTCGATAAGTTTTTCCAATCTGCGCTAATAATATCCAATTTCGCATACATTAGTAGTAAAACTATGACGTAAAATGGGACGATAAATATTGCAATACATGCAATACAGTTTTCAAGCTTTGTTTGAAATTTTCCAATGAAATTTTTCAAAATTTAGCTTTTTGTTCTCTTTGAATTTCAAGTAAAGTAACTTTTAAACATATTTGTTATGACCTAAAAAGTTAAAAACATTAACAATTTTGATAAAAAAATAGTGTTATTTTAAAAAGAGGATCTTTTTCTGTATTAAGATAATTTTTGCTAAATTCAAGCAAAACATTGAAAAGGACCGAAGCCAAAGAGTAAACAAAGAGTCTATCCTGCTCACGTCAGTTGATGTTAACGTTAGGAATGAGCTGGATAGACTCTTTGTTTACACTTCGGCTTCGGCCGGTTTTGCTTGAATTGTCATTTAAAATGTTTTTTTTAATGTTAAATACGTAGATAACAACTTTTTAGAATGATGTAATAAAATAAAAATTTTGATGCGTTCTCATAGTCAAATCAAAAACAATTATTGATTTTGCTTGTTGTATTGATTTTGTTTGTAAATTGCTGTTTTACAACATTGCAATGGTTTGGAAATGTATAAAATCCTGGCAGTAGTTGAAACAGTGATGTGAGTGATACAATTGAGTTTTCGCAGGTGATTATTTTTTTTAAATTGTCATTATTATTTTAAAAACAACGAAAAAAATCTTCTTGTCAAAACAAAGAAATTGTTCTAAAAGAAGTTGCCTACAAGATGATGGTAATAGTTTTGCTGGTCATTTTTTAGAGGGATTTTTAAGAGAAATTCGTGAAAATTTCAGGCGAAAAATGTCATTTTTAAACTTTAACATGCTGCCAATGGAAAATTTCGACGTCCTGGGCCAATATGAATACAGAACATTATTGGTTGGATTCGTAACCATGATTTAAAGTGAAATACGGGTCGATTTAAAACCATGTTTACAGGTTTTAGAACTTAATATAAAATTCTTTATGAAAACAGACCACTTTTCAATAAATCGTAAGTTGCGAGTTCTAAACGATTTTTGTCATTAAATCCTCTCCGTAAAAGCCTTGAAATTTAAATATAAGAGTTTCCATAATTTCAAAATTTGAAACCAGTTTTTCAAAATAAGTTTCTCAAAACCCTTTTTATATAATAACAGTTATTCTGCTATCAAAAACTTGCTAAATATGTCAGAATCCAATTCTTCCCATGTGTTTTTTTTTTGGCTTGTAGTCCCAAATTACTTAATTTTCAAGTGAACCTTTATTTATTCAAAGATAAAAATATGATTCGATTTTTTTAAACATATTTGTAGTGTTTTGTTTTTGGAACTTTTTTCGCAATATTTTTCAGAAATGCAAATGAGGCCGTGTTATTTGTTACCCTCTTGAAAAATACTTTAGCTAAAAAAAAACATTTTTAAAGTTTTTTGCCTTTTTTATTATTTGATATACCCCCTAAGGGACTTTGTTTATAATGGCCAATTTCGTCGGGGTCATTATTTTGGCCATGAAATGAGGTCCTTAAGCTGAAATTATTCTAAAAAGTTGAAATTTTCAAAGTTGATTTTTTTTTAATTATTTGATATACCCCCTAAGGGACTTTACTATAATTGGCTAGAATTATGGAATAATTTTTACCAATTTAATCGTGATCATTTATTTAACCATGAAATGAGGTCCTTAAGCTTAAATTAATCTGATAAAATTAACTTTTGAAAGCTGTTTTTTTTTTAGTTTGTTATATTCTCTAAGGGAATTGATTTATTTATTGAGAATTTTTTAAATGTGAATAACAAAAACTGTTATTATTTTCACAGAGCGAGGAAGTCGGAGCTGACGTTGAAGTTCGAGCTGGAATGAGACCTCGGAGACGGCATTGGATTCAGCTTATTTTTTAGCAACTTTCACTAGGAGTCGGAATCTGTGAAGTCGGGTATTTTTGGAGAGCTTAAGTCGGCGTTGACGTCATAGCCTGCATTCAGAGTCGGAGTTGACTCCAAAGTATAGATTCAAAGTCGCTTGAAGGAACCCGACTCTGCAGCCCTGACTAGTACAGAAGAGTCATGGCAACTGCACAGGTTTATTTGCAAATGGCAAATAAACCAAAACAATAACTTTTTTGTTATGGAGACATACAAGTTCAAAAACAATTTTTGTTATTATGCTGCTCCACCTCTCCGCATGAAATAACATATCTTGTTATTCCTTCATGATTCCATCTTTGTTATTGGTTATTTTGAGATATTTAAAAATGAACTTGTTTTTATTTTTGATAAAATAAAAATGATAACTGTAAATTTTGTTTATGAAGTAACTCAAAAAAGTTAATTCCCAAAATACCCATTTTCCTTATGTGACCAACCAATATAACTTAACAGCCCTCTGTCCATAAAAGGGCCAACAATTTGCATTTTCCCACGCTGCAAATTGACCCGTTTGCTCCCGCCTAATGGACGCTTTCTAGTGCGTTTTCAGAGCATTCCCCCAGCCCACCCCAAAAGTGCCATTTAATCTCCAAATTTGTCCACGTTCTTTCCTCTCTCCGCCCCACCCGCCAGCCCGGAAAACTTTTGGTCATTCTGGTCAGGGCCATCAAACTCAACAAATTCGAAACCCGTTACCGAAAAGTGTTACAACGCTTGATTGCCATTTTACTTTTATTCACCGCCGGGCTCGAGTTTCCCGGGAACCCTTTTCCGATCTGCACCAAATGTGTGAGGGAAGTTTTCTTCTTTTTCTCCCTCTCTCTCTAGGTAGGAAATGGAAACCGCCTTCGTCACATCCTCGCAAGGGCAAATGCCATTAGGTCTTGAAAGCCAAAGCCGACCCCACACACACATTTGCTGAAAATGTGGCCATTTTCCCAAGTTTTTCCCCGCCGCCACCCTTTTCATCGGAAGAGACATTTGGCCTCGATTGATATTACTATTGTTGTGATTTCTTTCCGAAGCTCCCCACGGCTTTTCCAGCGAAAAAAAAAAACAGATTATTGTGGCCGCAGACTGTCACAATGACGGGTTTCGGCCCCGAAAGAAATCGGAACAAATATCGCGTGATGATTACAAATTGTTTGCAGATGATATTAATTTTCCTCGCCGGCTTTTCCTTTTTATTTCTGTGCGCTCTGATTTTCCCTTCCCGGGGGACTCATTTCGATTTTGTCACGTTAGTCATTGCAAAGTTGCTGGCTCGCGTGTCGAGGCTTGACACGTTTCCATTCCATTCCGGAGGGGAAAAAGTCACGAATGGGGTGGGGGGGGGGGAGTGATTTTCCCTCTCGAGGCGTCTGACATGATTGATTTGTAGTGATTTACACGCACGCTCACAGTCACACACGCACCGCACCTTCCACCACGTGGCGGAGTTATCTAGATATAAATTGCACGCGATGACTCGCCTTTTGCTGGAACTGTATTCCTGAAAGGGTGTGGCATGTAATAAAACGCTCTTCAATCAAGCATTCCATGCTGGTGGTTGCTGGAACAGGTCCCAGGAAACGGGTTGGGGCATTAATTTGATGCAATTTGCTGTGATTGTGATCCCATCGAAGTAGATCGGTTTCAATCAGAAATGTCAACACTTTAACTGTAAGGTTTAAATCAAGGGAATGGCATTAAAATATAGAGCTCGAAAATATCATGGGCCATAGAATATCCAACCAGCCCGTTGCATACCTAAATCAACCACATTACTCAATACAGCTGGCTTTATGATTTACGATCATAGAATTTCAACCTCTTATTAGAAACTCGCAATACTTTTCGTGGTACTAGGCTCTTCCTTATCTACTAACATTGAATCCAATTTTTCCCTACAAACCTCTATACCACTAAGGAACAACTCTCTGAGATTTTGGTAATTCATTTTTTTTGTATTTTTTTAATCCGACTGAAACTTTTTTGGTGCCTTTGGTTTACCCAAAGAACCCATTGTACATGCTTCCCAAACAAAAAATAAAAAATCTGAATCTTTTGAAGGAATTATTTGGTCGATTTGGTGTCTCCGGCAAAGTTGTAGCTACGGATAAGGACTACACTGAAAAAAAGGATACACGGTAAAAAAAATGTGATTTTTCTTGAACTTTTTGTCACTAAAACTAGATTTGAAAAAAAACACTATTTTTATTTATTTTTTATTTTATTTTTTTAATTTTTTTATATGTTTAGAGGACATCAAATGCCAACTTTTCAGAAATTTCCAGGCTGTGATTTTTTCAAAAAAATGAAATATCGGTCGTAAAAATTTTTCAACTTCATTTTTCGATGTAAAATCAAATTTGCAATCAAAAAGTACTTTAGTGAAATTTTGATAAAATGCACCATTTTCAAGTTAAATCCATTTTAAGAAAAAAAAATTGAAAATAGTCGCAGTTTTTCATTTTTTTAAACTAGTTCCAATGTTTGCCCACCTTTAAAAAAAATTTTTGAATAGCTGAGAAAATTCTCTATATTTTGTTTTTTGAACTTTGTTGAAACGACCTTAAGGGGTTACATACATATAGAAAATCACAAAATTTCATATTACAGAAAATTTATTAAATAAACTTAAAAGATTATTTTCAAACACTCCTGAAAGTTTCATGAAGGTATTTCATGATTTAACTGAGTTAGAGACGATTAAAGCTTAGAGTTTTGCCATGCGCAAAGCAAACTGTCTAACTTTCTAAGCGTTTTTCTCTGAACACCAACTAAATTTACGGGTGCCACGATATCTCGAGATGGAACAGACCAAATTGGCTGAAATTTGGGTTAAGACTACCAAGACATATTCCGTGTGCATGACGAAGCTCGATTTTGAAATTTTGAATTTTCATAAAATACAAAAATCAAAAACTGCCGATTTTTTATATGAAAAACAAAAATTATTTTTTTATCTTTTTAAAAAATAAACTTTTTGAAATTCGGCCTTCGTCATGCACACGACACCGTTAAAAAATGTTAAAATCTGAAACACTGGTGAAATTTTCCGATCTTTTCGAAATAAATATTTAAAACAAATTTAAATCAAGGCTAACATTTCGATGCTTGTGTGCTCTCTTATACTAACTGACATTTTGGTGGTTATGAGAAAATCGATTTTTTAACTTTGAATTACTGTTTCTGGGAAACTATTCGACAAACAATTGTCCTAATAATTTTAAAGTATGCTCCTGACATAACTTAAAGACATGGTAAAATATGAAAACTTTTGAAATGCAAACAAAAATTTGGCAGAGAAATTACGAAAAAAAATCATGCTTGCAATTAGCACATGTGTGTCTTGAACAGTGATTTGTATGAGTTAGCACAAACGTGCACAGGGTGAATTTTGCAGTTGAGCTAAAATGCTTCTTCGATTGCAGAGTCGTGTATACTTCCAACGTGGCACTTGGTACAAAAGTGCGCAGAGTCATTTGATTGTAAAAATAGTAGTTATTTGTTGTTTCAATGTTTTTTGCGTAGTAACTTTGAATTGTTGCTAGTTAAGGAACATTTTTCTCAACAATACTTTTTTAATAGACTTGTTAATCATTAAATTTATTGTGAAAATTGCAGTTTTAGAGAGCAACTACCGTTAAAACTTGAATTTTATGAAGAAAAACTTAGTGAAGTGTGAGGTTGTATAAATATAAGTATGATTATCCATGAAATAGCTTCAATAAGATCAAGTATGACGAAACCCGAATAGATCTACGCTTACAAACAGAAGAAAATGATTTTCTAAAAACTTTGAGCTAGTTTATTTTATTTCCATCATGTCATACGACCTTTTTAGAAATGCTTGATATCTAGGACACAAACCATAGAACTGTTATGGTAGATTGCAGTTAGAACAAGTGTGTCTCTTGCAATGGATTCTTAGTTTGTATCGATTAGAACAAAAGTGCACCAAAAAAAATCAATGCTTAGTCTTTGAACATGGACGACCCCTACAGTTGTGCTAAGTGTGCACAACTACGTGAATGATGTTGTTACGTGTTTTTTTTGGTGTGGACGACCCCTGCACTTGTTCTAAGTGTGCACAACTACTTGAAGGGTGTTTGAGTTGGATATTTGGGTTAGGCTAAGTGTGTGGTTGGTTAGTGTATGATGTTGTTACGTAATTTTTTGGATTGGACATTCCCTGCAGTTGTGCTAAGTGTGTACAACTACTTAAACATGTTTTAAATTGGATATTTGAGTTAGGCTAAGTTTGAGATTGGTTAGTGGCTGATTTTGTTACGTAGTTTTTTGGATTGGACGACCCCTGCAGTTGTGCTAAGTGTGCACAACAAGAGTTCCCAAATGAACCGGTTGGGCTAGGTTCACCTATTGGTTCGGCTTAAACCTCCCTTTGTGGTTCAATCCTGGTTCAGTGAACCATGAACCATTCGTTACACCGTGATATTAGTTACACCGAACATACGTTTCACCGTAAAAATCGTTACACCGCAACATTCGTTACACCGTAACATTCGTTACACCGTACCATTCGTTACACCGCATCATTCGTTACACCGTAACATTCATTACACCGTAACATTCATTACACCGTAACATTAATTACACCGTAACATTCGTTACACCGTAACATTCGTTACACCGTAGCATTCGTTACACCGTAACATTCGTTACACCGTAACATTCGTTACACCGTAACATTCTTTACACCATATCATTCGTTACACCGTCACATTTGCTACACCGTAACATTCGTTACACCGCATCATTCGTTGCACCGTAACATTCATTACACCGTAACATTCATTACACCGTAACATTAATTACACCGTAACATTCGTTACACCGTAACATTCGTTACACCGTAACATTCGTTACACCGTAACATTCTTTACACCATATCATTCGTTACACCGTCACATTTGCTACACCGTAACATTCGTTACACCGCATCATTCGTCACACCGTAACATTCGTTACACCGTAACATTCGTTACACCGTACCATTCGTTACACCGTAGTATGGTTACACCGTAACATTCATTACTTCGTAGTAAAGTTACACCGTAACATTTGTTACACCGTATAATTCGTTACACCGTAGTATGGATACACCGTAACATTCGTTACACCGTAACATTCGTTACACCATATCATTCGTCACACCGTAACATTCGTTACACCGTAACATTCGTTACACCGTAACATTCGTTACACCGTACCATTCGTTACACCGTAGTATGGTTACACCGTAACATTCATTACACCGTAGTATGGTTACACCGTAACATTTGTTACACCGTAACATTCGTTACACCGTAGTATGGATACACCGTAACATTCGTTACACCGTAACACCATAACATTCATTACACCGTAGTATGGTTACACCGTAACATTCGTTACACCGTAACATTCGTTACACCGTAACATTCGTTACACCGTAACATTCGTTACACCGTAACATTCGTTACACCGTAACATTCGTTACACCGCATCATTCGTTACATCGTAACATTCATTACACCGTAACATTCATTACACCGTAACATTCGTTACACCGCATCATTCGTTACACCGTAACATTCATTACACCGTAACATTCATTACACCGTAACATTCGTTACACCGTAACATTCTTTACACCATATCATTCGTTACACCGTAACATTCGTTACACCGTAACATTCGTTACACCGTAACATTCGTTACACCGCATCATTCGTTACACCGTATCATTCATTACACCGTAACATTCATTACACCGTAACATTTGTTACACCGTATCATTCGTTACACCGTAAAATTCGTTACACCGTAACATTCGTTACACCGTAACATTCGTTACACCATATCATTCGTCACACCGTAACATTCGTTACATCGTAACATTCGTTACACCTATCATTCGTTACATCGTAAAATTCGTTACACCGTAACATTCGTTACACCGTAGTATGGGGACACCATAACATTCGTTACACCGTAACATTCGTTACACCGTAACATTCGTTACACCGCATCATTCGTTACACCGTAACATTCATTACACCGTAACATTCATTACACCGTAACATTCGTTACACCGTATCATTCGTTACACCGTAACATTCGTTACACCATATCATTCGTTACACCGTAACATTCGGTACACCGTAACATTCGTTACACCGTAACATTCGTTAAACTGAAGTATGGTTACACCGTAACATTGTTATACCACAACATTCGTTGCATCGTAGCATTCTTTACACCGTGACATTCGTTACACCGTAATACACCGCAATTAAAACATTTTTTAAGTCGTTGTGCACACATAGCACAACTGCAGGGGTCGTCCAATAAAAAAAACTACGCAACAACATCATCCATTCACCTATATCACACTTAGCCTAACCCAAATATCCAATTTAAAACATTTTTAAGTCGTTGTGCACACTTAGAACAACTGCAGGGGTCGTCCAATCCAAAAACTACGTAACAATAACATCCACCTACCAATGCCACACTTAGGGGTCATCCAATTAAAAAAACTCTGCCACTAAATAATTATTTGACACACTTCGTCTAACTTACAACTTCTTCACGTATCCAAATGTGCACACTTGTGCTAATTGCCTTCCAAAATAGTGCTCCATAATATTGCTCAAACTAGTAAGGACACCAGGCAATTTACCATAATATTATAGTATAATCGTATTTTTATGGATTTGCGTGTTTTCAAAAGGTCAAGCCATGATGAAAAATAAGAGAGCACATCCATGATGCGTTCGAAAATGTCAGTTAGTACAAATGGTTGCAGGGCGATATCTCCGCGTAGGAAACGAATTTTTCAAATCTCTTAGAAGCGTTTTGTAGGGAATTTAATTAGCTAAAAGATGTCATCATTAACTCATTTTGGCCCAAAAGTCAGTTAGTACATCAGAGCACAGAGGCATCGATTTCAAAAGGGCTTACTATTGATTAAAAAATAATAAAAATAATGTTTTCAAATAGATCGGAAAATTTTACGATTGTTTTACATTTTAACATTTAAAATCGGACCATTACAAAATTGTGGGTTGAATGGGTGAGACCAAGAAAACCATAATTTTCCTGTTTTTAAATCTTTGCATTGCAATATTTTAGCAACTAAGGGTCGTACAGTCATGCCTCGGATTAGCACCGCATATGGGGGATGCAAAACCGAGGCGTGCATAACCGGATTTTAGCTATATGGGAGACATTGGCTTTAATCGTACGAAAAATCATGCAAACATCAAAAAATTATAGTGTTTTGAAATCGGGATGATTTCAGCTATCCACTAAAATTATTATTTCATGAAAATTTTCACAAAAATACGTATTTTTCCTGTATTTCGAAAATGCATTTTTTTTTTTTCTCTAAAGAAACCAAAAAAATATTGTTATTGCAATATGGGTATCAAATGATCAGGTTTTTTTCATACATTTTGGATGTAATGACAAAATGTTTAGAAAATACTCAAAATTTTCACAAAACTACGTATTTTCGAATAAAATACTCATAATTTCCGTTTTTACAATGTTGGTATCGAACGATAGGGATTTTTTCATACAATTCGAATGTAAAAACAATATTTTTTGAAAATACTCCAAATTTTCACAAAGCTACGTATTTCCGAAAAAATACTCAAAATTTCCGTTTTTACAATGTGGGTATCAAACGATCGGGATTTTTTCATACATTTCGAATGTAATAACAATATTTCTTGAAAATACTCAAAATTTTCACAAAACTACGTATTTTCTTAAAAAAATACTCAAAATTTCCGTTTATACGATGAGGGTGTCGAACGATCGGAATGTAATAACAATATTTTTTGAAAATACTAAAAAAATTCACAAAACTACGTATTTTCGAAAAAAAATACTAAAAATTTCCGTTTTTACAATGTGGGTATCAAACGATCGGGATTTTTTCATACATTTCGAAAGTTGTTAAATAAATGAAAATACTCAAAATTTTCACAAAACTACGTATTTTTGAAAAAAAAAATTGATTTGATTATTTGATAACCATAATGGTTCAATCCACAAACCACGTGGACACTTTTTTGGGTATCTGTTACCCCCTCTCCCTCGTGGACAATTGTCCATACAAAAAAAAACTTTTTTTGTATGGATCGTGGACAATCGCCATACCCCCACCTTAAGTGTCCACGTGGTTTATGGATGGTCTCTATTGTAAAAACTGTAATTTTGAAAAGTTTTACAAAAATACGTAAATTTGTGAAAATTTTAAGTATTTTCAAAAAATATTGTTATTACATTCGAAATGTATGAAAAAATCCGGATCGTTTGATACCCACATTGTAAAAAAGGAAATTTTGAGTATTTTATTCGAAAATACGTAGTTTTGTGAAAGTTCGGAGTATTTCCTAAAAATTTTGTTATTATATCCGAAATTTATGAAAAACCTGATCATTTGATACCCATATTCCCAATACAATATATTTTTGGATTCTTCAGAGAAAAAAAATAAATTTTCAAAATACAGGAAAAATACATATTTTTGTGAAAATTTTCATGAAATCATAATTTTAATAAATAACTGACATCATCCCGATTCCAAAACACTATAATTTTTTGATGTTTGCATGATTTTTCATTCGATTAAAGCCAATGTCTCCCATATAGCCAAAAACCCATATGCTCTGTGCTTCAGTTAGGCAGCTGAACGGTGCAAAACCGGGGCAGTGCAAAACCGAGGCGTGCAAAACCGAGGCATGACTGTATCAACAATGTTCAATCAAGCAAAATATAGATAATAGTCTCAGCTTATCAAAAATATGTTTTCAAAAGTGGGCAAACATGTGCACCGATTTAAAAAAATTAAAAAATTAAGTTGTTTAATATTTGGTTTTTTTTATCAGTAATATTTCAAAAATTCATAACTCACACAAAGTTTTTTTTGTTCAAAATTGTTTACCGGGTATCATTTTTTAAAGTGTAGTCCTTATCCTTACCTATATTTTTGCGGAAGACACCAAATCGATCAAAAAGTTCCTTCATAAGATACAGATTTTTGAATTTCCAAACATCATTTTTGTATGGACAGCTGCCAAATTTGGAAAATAATATGGACAAACTAATTATGCTAAATGGTTTCTTTGTGCATATCGAAAGCTCCAACAAAGTTTCAGTTTTTTTGCGAGACAGTTTTTAGAATTTGTATGAAGACTAATTAATGATGCAAAATGGAGAAATTAAGCATCATTCCACACATGTACGGCCAATTAAACTTCAATGTTCATTTTTTTAAATAATTCATTTCGATATTATGACAACGACTCATTGCAAAACATTTAGAATGGTATAAATTGTATTTAAAAAAAAGTTATTTGTATGTTAAAAACATGGGCTTTAATGACTTTTTAGTTTGTTGCCTTTCTGCTTTTTATCTTTTTTGGTCAGAGTTGAGGGACATATACTTGTTAAAAATATTTGAAACGGCCTAATTGAATTTTATTTTTTTTTTTTTTCAATATCCTTTATGACGCAAAAGTTTAAACATTTTTTATATATTTTTTACCATGATCTAACATTATTCCCGTACAACCATAACTTTTCCGGTGCAAAACTCCCCCTCCTCCTCCTGCTGCAAACAACTTCAATCGAAAACATGGGTGCTTTTTCCACCCAAGGCGGAACCCCAGCTTGAACAAACAACCTGTCCTTCCCTTGCCACAGCTCCGAACAATGTCCCGGAATACGGTCAAGAGCAGAAAACATTCCGTGTTCTGTTATCAATTCATTTGATTAAATTTAATTTCCTCTCCCCCCTTATTTTCCGTTTCCGTAAAGGAGGCTGAAGAGTGAGGTTGAGGAACAACCCGGCTTAACCCACATTCCTGTGGGCGGCCATCGATTCGATCTGTGGACTTAAAGCGAACGGAAAGTGTTTTCCCACGATGATTCAACGCAAACAGGATTATGTAGAGGTACTCCGAAAGAAGGGGGTGTCGTGCAAGTTACGCACTTGGAAGCCAACCCAGATCAATAGATGAATACCACCACAGAGCCTTAAGATTAATGAACACGTCTCGTGGTGGGGAATTTGTGTGGGCTTGTATTAGGTCCCAACTCTCTCTCTCTCTCTGTTTCACTCACTCTTTCCTGCAGCCGGGCTAGACATGTTGCAAAACAGAACGGATTATATCCGAGATCTGGAAAATATGTATTTTGTGGTTTTTGTGCACAAGAGTGGATCCCCAACCTAACCCGGCGGAGGAGATCTAACAGGACCTTTATCGGTGTATTTATCTTCATTGTTGTGAGTCCAAACAGCATAAATCAAAGCTTATCTATGGGCTTCTGTTTTTGAGCGCAATAATGAGCCAAGGGACTTCTTTCTCGGGCTCGGGTTTGAGGTTTTATCGTTGGAAGCAGCTTCTCTTTGGTGGTGGGGAGATTATTCATGGAGCTGTGATTCCAAGATATTGCCTGTATTGTTATCTGCAGAATTAACACACCGGCAATCCTTTGCTTTAATTAAAAGGGAGGCAGATATCGTTTGCATGATTTTCTTTGATTTATTATCAAAGTGTAGAAATTAGAAATCACAATGACCGTGCTTGCAGATAATATTTTTATTCGGGCAGTATTTGGACAGGTTTGTTTGTTCTTCATCTTCAAATCATTAAATATATATTCTTTTTCAGTATGTATTTTTATAGAGAAACATTGAGTTATTGAAGTTATGCAGTACAGCGAAGTTTCTGCTTAAGTCATCCTCAAAAGAGCTTCAATCAAATAGATGTTTTTCCTCCAGCGACATTCTCACACGTTTCGGCATCCAGCACGCAAACAAAAAACGCATTCCACTTTTCCAGCAAACCTTGAACATCCCCACGACGCGACGACGAGCGTCCCGTCCTGTTGGTCACCAGAGATAGGCAGTTGAGCATAACGGAATTATTTCTGTCGGTATTCCACAAATTAGAAAATCTTCCCAGGCACATGCCACACTTGTTCACATGCCACTTCAGCACCCAACACCATCACCATCAACGAACGTCATCGTCCTGTCGTTGGCATGCAAAAACATCCCTGTTCGGATTGGTTCCATTCCCCCTGGGGGGGGATGGAGAACACAAGAGTGGTTGGGCAGAATCAGAACCTAGCAGCGTGTGCGCTCAATTAGACATGTGTATCAACAAGGGCATTTACTATGCGAGTTGACACACACATACACACAACTGACCTGTCAATCCTTCCAGGGGAGGTTGGGGATTTCGGTGGGAATGTTACTTTTACCGTTGGTGATTACTTTTCCCCAAATGACCCTACGAAGCCGGCATCCGTGTGCCAGATCTGAGGATTGAACTTGTCAAGGTACAACCCAGCAGAACAGATCGAGGTCACCACCACGATGTATTCCCAGCTCAGGTCTCTATCCCTCTATCGGTTCTATCGGATTAAGTTTGCTAATTGGATTAAAACTTAAGATAGAGACTTAATGGTGTTAACGTATGTAAACACACGATTCTGCTGCTGCTGGCTTCATCAAGGTGGGCAAAATCTCTCCGGATCTGTCCGGACTAGCAAACTAGCGCTAGTTACACGAAAAGCGAAAGCTTGATAATGGTCTGCCGTTTCGTAAATTAAATGCCATCAAGTGACTTCATTTCATTACTGTTCCACAGGCTGATGATCGTGTGTTGTGTTGTTAAAACTTTCCACGAGAAAATTTGAAACTTTGCTCAAGCCAGCTCAGCAGAACATTGTTTAAGAAAGGCGACCCAACATTAAGCTCACCGCATCGTAGTCGAGCAGTTCTCAACGTTTTCGCAAATCAAATTTAGAATACTTTTGCTAATTTGAATGAAGCTCTGTCTATCAATTTCTTTCTCCGCAAGCATCATCTATTCTGGAATACAACCTTTTTGTCCTTTTTTAAATTTTCCTTTTCTTCACAAAAAATCAATTTCAACAAATTATATAAACTATTATGCAATATGTGGGAGTAGCGAACACTAATTCTCCATACAAACTTTGGAGAAAAACCATTCAACCCTGTCTAAATATTTTTGACAAATTCAAAGTGCAAGTGTTTCTCGGGACCCCAAACTTCATGCTTCCCCTCGAGTTGAGCCTGCGCAGTCATATATGTTAATTTTTGTAGGTAAGTGTAATTTTCATTTTTGGATCCGAGATTACTTTGATAATCACTGTGTTTTTTAGGTTTGTATTTTTTTGTGGTTACATGAAATTAGAGGGTGACGAGCGGGAATTCCCAGGAATGACCATTTTCGTACCTCTCGATTCCCGGGAAATTCGGTCGAGACTCCCGGGAAATTTGAACTTATAAATATCGAAGCAAAATTATATAAACTAATCAGAAAAACATTTGAAAAATTAAAAATTGTTTAGAACATTGAATGTCCAATGTTCGATGTTCAAGTTCGAATAAACCAATGTTTCTTAAGTCTTCTTATTCAGAAAGTGTAAATTTTAACTTTGCCAAAATTCCAATAACTATAATTGAGAGAAGTTCAAAAAGGTGGACCCCAAAATTTTTATCAAATGTTTTATTTTCAAACATTATTTTTTCTAATTATTTGTAACAGGGAAAAGCTTTTTCAAGTTAAGTTCAATTTCCATATCTTTTCTTGAGCATAGCAATCCTCATAATCTAGCTTTTTGTGAACGTTTGGGTTTTCATGATAACTGTAAATATTTCTTTAATGAATAGTAAATGTTGAAGTAAAACATTACAAAAAAAAAGCAATTTATTGTTTTGAGTCGTTGTTTATCATATTGCAAAATTCCCGATATTAGGAAATTATATATAAGCTAAATGAGTGATTTTATTTTTTACTAAAATCTAATAACAAGTTTGTGAACCTTTTGAAAAATCACTCAGTGCGAATTAAGATTCGTAAATATTTTAAACTACAATTTTGAGTCTTAAAAAACTCAAGAAACGATTTTGTTTTTGCAGATTCAGAAAAAAAATCAAAAGTTTTATATAGTTCCTCAAAACAATAAGGCTGCTTAAATTAACGTTTCATAGAATTAGTATGAATTAACAGTAACTGAATTCATTTAAAAGAAACAAATTTATTACTTTTCATTTCAAATTTTTGACACTGTTGGCGTAGTAAAGAAACTCCCGGGTCCCGGGAATTCCCGGGAAATTGCCAAGTTCAACTCTCGATTCCCGGGAAATTGAAAATCTCGAGAATCGTCACCCTCTACATGAAATTGTTCATAATCAAGGTTGCTTTTATAATTCTTAAAAAAAATCTCAAATCAATGTGCCCGAGCAGACGGAAATAACTTCCCGCGCAGACGGAAACAATTTGGGAATAACATTTTTTGATATTTGAAAATACTACACCAATAACAAATTTTGTTATGATAACATAAACTGTTATTAAACCTTTATGCAAAAATTGATTTTTCAAGAAGATTCCATAACATTTTCTGTTATTTCAACAGTATTTGTTATTGAAATGGCATGAATTTTGTTATTACCTTCTGCCCAGGAATGTTAAGCTACGTTAATCCGGGTACAAATTTTATTTAAAGGTTATGTCCCTCCACTCCAAAGTCGACGGGGGGGGGGGGGGGCAAAACAATAAAATAATATAAAAATTTAAATTACAAGCCATGATATTGACATTTTAATTAAAAAAAAAGTGTTTTAAAATGTATTTTACACCTACCCGGTTGTTTTGCAATCATTAGTTTTCAAAATATCAAAGTATTGAAGATATTTTTTTTTCGCCGAAAAAAAGACTTTTTGCGGTGTTGTAGGGGAAGAGGGGGTAATATGCACCCCCTAAAGGAAAACTGTGATTTCTCAACCATTATAGCATTACTGTGAAAGAATTTTGTTCGATGTTCTAAAACAACTATTTTTCTTCGTCATACATGTGAAAAAAAGTCCTAAACTCTCTAAGAACTGTTCGAAAATATCAAATTTCAAAAAAAAATGATTAATTTCAAACAACCATGCGGGGCAATATGCACTACAACAACGGGGCAAAATGCACCACAACATGGGGTAAAATGCACCGGGTAAAAACAGTTTGCACTAGTCATTACTAGATGACACCGCTGTTTTTACAATGGAGCTTCACAGCGGTGCATTTTGTTCCCAAAATTCATAATTTGCCAAATGTTTTTTTTTTTATTTTTCAAAGAAAATTTTGATTTTTAATGATGAGTTTGAATAGAAATAATAAGGCCGATGCAAATATTTAAAAAAGTTTTTGTCGCTCGGCCCTGTTATTTAAATATAAAAATTTAAATAACAAGCCATAGTCTTCACATTTAAATGAAAAAAGTGCTTTAAAATGCATTTTACACTAGTTCAGTTGTTTTGCAATCATTAGTTTTCAAAAAATCTAAGATCTGACAAAAACAAATCGAAAATTTTCAAAAAAACTTTTTTTTAATAAACCCAAACATGCTAAAAATGATTTTAAACGCAGGAGAATGTATTTTAATTTGATTTCAGCTGGTTGCACTTGAATTTTCATTGAAATTTTGAAGTTTATAGTAAATTTTTTTATGCCCCCTGATTTTTCGGCTCAATTTTGAAGGGGGGGGGGTGACAAAAACTTTTAAAAATATTTGTACCAGCCTAAGGTAAAATAAATAAAATGTTGCAACCCTGCTTAAAAACTTATTGGATAAATATTAGAAAGACTTTTTTAATGTCATCAAACCAATTTTCTATTAAATATTTAAAAATGCTTTGACTTGAAATTCCTATAAATTTTAAAATATTTTTAATGCTTTGTAAAACTAAGTATTATAATTTATCTTGTCTATTCTTTGTGGATTTAAGGTTATTTGCTGTTGAATAAAACAAAGTGTGATTTAGCAAATGTTAAATGTCCTCATTTATGTGTTGGTTTTGTATGAAACACTTTAAAATAATGTACTTTCTGAGAATAAATTTCAATGTTAATACAAAAAAAAACATAAAATGCAGAAAAAACTATATTTTAACAAAAATAAGGATCCCGAGCAGACGGAAATAACTTGGGAAGGTCAGTTTTTGATATTGTGAGAAGATCGAAATATGTTATTGGGATGATCGGATTAGTTGTTAAAATAACAAAAATCAATAACAAAGATTTGTTCGAAGAATAACTTAAACTGTTATTATGTTGTTATTGCAATAACAAACCAATAACACAGAAGGAATCATGAAGGAATAACAAGATTTGTTATTTTGTGCGGAGAAGTGGAGCAGCATAATAACAAAAAATGTTATTGAACTGGTATGTCTCCATAACAAAAAAAGTTATTGTTTTGGTTTATTTGTAATTTGCAAATAAACCTGCAGTTGCCATAACTCCTCTGTACTAGTCAGGGCTGCAGAGTCGGGCACCTCCAAGCGACTTTGAATCCATACTTTGAAGACAACTCCGACTCTGGATGCAGGATATGACGTCAACGACGATTTCAGCTCTCTAAAAATACCCGACTTCAAGGATTCCGACTCCAAGTAAAAGTTGCTGAAAATTTGCTGAATCCGATGCAGTCTCCGAGGTCTCACTCCAGCTCGAACTTCAACGTCAGCACCGACTTCCTGGCTCTGTGAAAATAATAACAGTTTTTGTTATTCACACATCAAAAATTCTCATTAAATAAATCAATTCCGTTAGGGAATAAAACAAAATTTAAATGGTGAAATTTCATGGTGAAATAAATGACACCGATAAAATTGGTCAAAATTATTTCATAGTTCTAGCCAATTTTAGTAAAATCCCTTAGGGGGTATATCAAATAATTAAAAAAAAATCAACCTTCAAAATTTCAACTTTTCAGAATAATTTTAGCTTAAGGACCCCATTTCATGGCCAAAATAATGATCCCGATGAAATTGGTCAAAATTATCCCATAGTTCTAGCCAATTTTAGCAAAGTCTCTTAGGGGTATATCAAATAATTAAAAATATCAACTTTCAAAATTTCAACTTTTTGGAATAATTTTAGCTTAAGGACCCCATTTCATGGCCAAAATAATGACCCTGACGAAATTGGTCAAAATTATCCCATAGTTATAGCCAATTTTAGCAAAGTCCCTTAGGGGGTATATCCAATAATAAAAAAAATCAACTTTCAAAATTTCAACTTTTTAGAATAATTTTAGCTTAAGGACCCCATTTCATGGCCAAAATAATGACCCTGACGAAATTGGTCAAAACTATCCCATACTTCTAACCATTTTAAACAAAGTCCTTTAGGGGGTATATCAAATAATTGAAAAAAAATCAACCTTCAAAATTTCAACTTTTTAGAATAATTTTAGCTTAAGGACCCCATTTCATGGCCAAATAATGACCCCGACGAAATTGGACAAAATTATCCCAAAGATTTAAACATATTTAACAAAAGAAAAAAATAATAACAGATTATGTTATGGACACTTAGAAACTTTTCCATTTGTGCGATTTATGGTAATTTTATTTCTAAGTCAGTATACCGAACGAATACCAAATTTTGTTATTAGGAGAGTTTTTGAAATGTATAACATTTCCTCTTATTAGCGTGTTATTAAACATTTTCAATATAATATCACTTCAATATCAAATTTTGTTATTTTATCAGAAACTGTTATTATTTTTTCTTCTTGAAGTTGAACTTCAGGATAAAATAATAACACTTTTTGTTATTTTAACAGGATTTGTTATTGAAATATTATTAATTTTTTTATTTCCGTCTGCCCGGGATAACAAGTCTCAAACTCCTAAACAGTAACGAAAATTTGAACTTATCAGCACACAAAAGGATGCTGAAAAAGTAGTTTTTGCAATTCCGTCGTGAAACTACTTACTTTTCCTGTCATTCTTGAACGACGAAATAGCCTACTTTTCTGTACCAAAAATAACAGAATCGAATAGCAACACTTTTCAAAATAAATGCTGAAAAGTTCTACTTTTCAGCACTCAAATGGGTGCTGAAAAGTTGAACTTTTCAGCACTTGTTTCGAAAAGTAACACTTTTCAACATTTTTTTGATTTAAAAGATTTATTGACAAAATACATGAAAATTTGACATACAATTTCACTCAGTGTGTGTTTTTTGGAATTGCAAAAAATGTTGTATGGAACTCGTTGCAAAACTTGATTTTTTCAGCACTCTTCGTATTTATCCCACTCGGTGAACCTCGTTGGATAAATGTACGACTCGTGCTGAAAAAATCCTCTTTTTGCAACTTGTTGCATAAACTACTATTATGCAACAAGTTTCAAAAAGAAGATTTCGAAAAACGCTTCTAGAATGGAATTTTATGTCAAACATTCTTGTATTTTATAAATTCGCCGTTCAAAACAGAAAAATATTGGAAAGTGTTACTTTTCGATACTAGTGTTGAAAAGTTCAATTTTCCGCAACCATCACAGTGCTGATATTGAAAGGTGAAAAGTTCTCCCAGATTTTGGTCATTCGATTTTTATTGTATTTTTTAATCCGACTGAAACTTTTTTGGTGCCTTTAGTATGCCCAAAGAAGCCATTTTGCATCATTAGTTTGTCCATATAATTTTCCATACAAATTTGGCAGCTGGCCATACAAAAATGATGTATGAAAATTCAAAAATCTGTATCTTTTGAAGGAATTTTTTGATCGATTTGCTGTCTTCGGCAAAGTTGTAGGTATGGATACGGACTACACTGGAAATTAAAGATACACGGTAAAAAATATGTGATTTTTAATTTAACTAATTGTCACTAAAACTTGATTTGCAAAAATAACTTTTTTTATATATGTTTTAGAGAATATCAAATGCCAACACTTCAGAAATTTCCAGGCTGTGCAAAAAATCTTTGTGTGAGTTATTAATTTTTGAATCAATACTGATTATTTTCAAAAATCGAAAAATTGGTCGCAAAAATTTTTCAACTTCATTTTTTGATGTTAAATCAAATTTGCAATCAAAAAGTACCTTAGTGAAATTTTGAAAAAGTGCACCGTTTTCAAGTTAAATCCATTTTTAGGTGACTTTTTTGAAAATAGTCGCAGTTTTTAATTTTTTTTAATAAGTGCATATGTTTGCCCACTTTTGAAAAAAATATTTTTGAAAAGCTGAGAAAATTCTAAAAAAAATAAAAAAAACAGTGTTTTTTTGCAAATCAAGTTTTAGTGACAAAAAGTTAAATGAAAAATCGCCAATTTTTTTACCGTGTATCTTTTTTTTCCAGTGTTGTCCGTATCCATACCTACAACTTTGCCGAAGACACCAAATCGATCAAAAAATTCCTTCAAAAGATACAGATTTTTGAATTTTCATTCATCATTTTTGTATGGACAGCTGACAAATTTGTATGGAAAATTATACGGACAAACTAATGATGCAAAATGGCTTCTTTGAGCATACCGAAGGCACGGAAAAAGTTTCAGTCGGATTAAAAAATACAAAAATTAAAATTTAAGAAAAAAGACCGATTTCGTAGAGAATTGCTCAGGTATTAATTTTCCATTCTGTTGTTTTTGGCAGGGAAAAGTAGGCCGTTTCGTTTCAACAGAAGGACAGGAAAAGTTGACATTTTCAAAGCGGAATTGCAAAAAGAACTTTTTAGTAATGTTCTGCAGTCCAGACCTGATTATCCGAAGGCCTCGGAAAAATTTCACTTCGTCTTCGGATAATCGAGTTATTCAACAATGTTAACCAAGTTGAACTGTATATTTGAACTACTTGAAAGTACTTTTTGCAATTCCGTCGTGAAACTACTTAATTTTCCTGTAATTCTTGTACGACGAAAGAGCCTACTTTTCTGTACCAAAAATAACGGAATCGAATAGCAACACTTTTCAAAATAAATGCTGAAAAGTTCAACTTTCCAGCACTCAAATGGGTGCTGAAAAGTAACACTTTTCAACACTTTTTTGATTTAAATGATTTATTGACAATAAACATGAAAATTTGACTTAAAATTTCACTCATTGGGTGTTTTTTTTGGAATTGCAAAAAATGCTGTATGGAACTCGTTGCAGAACTTGACTTTTTCAGCACTCTTCGTATTTATTCAACTCGGTGAACCTCGTTGGATAGATGTACGACTCGTGCTGAAAAAATCCTCTTTTTGCAACTGGTTGCATAAACTACTATTTGAGTACTGTTTTATTATATATTTTAAGAATGACACGAAACGGAAATATTTAAGATGATTTTATAAAGTGGATGTAATAAAGCAATATTTTCTCTAAACACATTTAAAATATTTGCATCAAGAAAAAATATCATTTAATTTACCTCGTTGCACATTTTATAACATTTGTAAATTTTTTTACTTGTTATATTTTTTTGAGGCAATATTGCAAGTGGACATTTTTAAACAATTAAGTTCTTTTCGAGTAATTTCAAAACATGTATTCTAAAGGTGATTTTACTACAAGTAACTTTTTACCTTTAGACAGCTGCCAAAATAAAAGAAAACAATAAAACCTGAGAAATAGCAACATCCGTTAAAAACTATGTTGAATTATTCTCACCCCTATTGACCGTATTCAAAAATACGACTTAAAATGATAGAGAAAGAATGAATTTAAAAAATATATTTAATGATGAGAAAATGATTTTGAGCAGCATACAAAAATTATAAGCAAGTTTTCAAAATTATTGTTTCTTTAATATTTTCTTAGCACTTATGTAATCACCTTCCAAACCTTTGTTGAGAGAATCCCATGGAGGACCAATTGAACACAAGGAATAAATGGACAAAGTTTCGTACAAATAGAAATCAAATCACAATCAGAAGCAAAAGAAAATGCGAAAAGCTAGAGAACCGCTCCGTCGAAACTTTAAAATATTCATTTCAGCTTGCGTCCGATGTCCATCGCATAAAGACAACATGTCCCTCGGCCATTTCACTTCGGGCAGTACCCAATTCCATCAAAATCGACAGAAGAATCTGCCCAAAGAAAAAAGCTGAAAGAAAGCAATCCCAAATCGGCTAGCCAAATGGTTTTAGCAGATTACACGTTCGGCAGTTTCGATTTTCGCCTTCCACGCCAGTAGTGGGTTGTCCTCTCTCTTATCCTTAGACGAGCACACGGTCCAGCCGGAGAAGGAGTCGTCCAAGTCCTTTTAATCCTACAGTTTCCAGCTTTTGGAGAAGCGCGCGAGCGCCATGTCGTTAAGCCTCTTTCTAATTCGTTTTTTTTTTTCTTTTCTCGAGATTGCATGTTTGGGCGATTCGATTTTTTCCCTCTCGAGTGGGGGTTTTGGCCATTATGTGCTGCTCTGGACGTCAGATTTTTGGGCTTTTTTTTTGCTTCCTTCTTTGCTATGCTAATAGTTATCCTTTCGAGGGACAAGGGCTTAGAGCTTCTTGAACACGAAAGTGGAATTGTTCAAAGTCCATTAAAGTTTGAGGCTCGACCAACGTTCAAAACTGTATTTGAGATAACATTTGATGAAAATGGAAATCAATACAATCAATGAATCAGCAAATTGAATATCTTGCCCAACGAAGACGGTTCAGTTGCAATTAAGTTTCATCAGACAAGAGTTGAATTTGATTGTATCGGAATCTTCTTTCAATTGAAAGCAATTTTGGGAAATATCTTTCACTTATGTATTGCTCCTGTTTTGCTCTTTTTTGTTCCTCGCACAAACGTCCATTTGGAAACGGAAAAAATAAAGGTAATTCCACTTCTGCTGCTAAGCACCCACCATTAATTCTTCTTAACATCCAGAAGCAAATAAATTCCTTTACTTATTTCGTCCTTCCCGATTCGACTGGCCTCACGCACCCTCCCACACACTGACTTGTGCCTCAATGAATGATGGCAAAACAATGAAACGGAATGAAATTACAGTCCAAAAAACTATTTCCTCCTCTTTTCGCACCACCCCCCGGGGGAGGTTGGAGGTTGTGGGTTCTATTA